>NW_004955524.1:4010478-4012757 GCF_000276665.1 Chinchilla lanigera | reverse complement strand
TTGTGATATGTTGTAAAATGTTGTATGTCTGTTAATGTTTCCCTCCTTTTATCTTTAAAATAAATAAAAAAAAACAAAATGATATTCTGACAGATGTATGCACTGTGCGAGGATTAAATCAAGCTAGTTAATGAGTCCCTCACCTCACATGCTTATCACTTTTTGCAGTGAGCCCATTTGAAATTCATTCTCAACAATTTTGAAATATCCAATAGGCTACTAGGAACTACAGTCACCACACTTGTTCAGTGGATGTTGAAGCCTTATTCCTCCTGTGCACCTGCAGCTTTGTCCCTTTCACCCCTATTTCTCCACACACGCGCATTCCATTCCCCCTTCTTCTATGAGTCTTATTGTTTTAGATTCCACTTCTAAGTGGGAACATGCAGAGTCTGCTTTTCTGTGCCTGGCTTACTTCTCTTACAATAATGTCCTTCAGGTCTGTCCGTGTAGCAACACGTGTCAGATTTTCTCCACCTTTAAGGCTGACTAGTGTACCACTGTATTAGAATCACATCACCTCTATCTTCCATGATTACAAGAAGGCAATATAAGCAAACAGCAAAACTATTTATCTGAGCAAAAAAACAAATGTGTGAGAAAGTGATCTATATGGAGGATTATTTAGCCATAGAAAGAAGAATTTCTGGTACAGGTAGCAGCATGGGTTAACCTTGAAAACATGATGGTAGCTGAAAGAAGCCAGACATTGCAAGCAAAATATCTAATCATTCTATTTCTAGAAGATGTCTAGGGTGGGCAAGTCCATGGAGACAGAGAGCTGATTCATGTTCACCAAGAGCTGTGGGAGGAGAGAATGCAGATTGACAGGAATGGCATTTCATTTTGGGGTGCAAGAAAAGTTCTGGAACAAGATAGTGACAATTTCTACACAGTATTGTAAATACACTAAATAACCCATAACTGTATACTCTGAAATGGTTAAAATGGTAAATCTGATGTATCTGTCTTGCCAAAATTTATGATTGACAAAATTAAGTACAAAATCAGTTTTGCATGGTATGTTTAAATTTCAAAGCTAATTTACAAGTTCCTACGTAGTATGGGGACATCAATTCCTGAGGGTGACATGAAATGCTGCTGATGTCAGTATTTCATAGGTAATCAAGATGTGCTCTGCCTGGCTTAACTGTGTATCACTCCTCCCCTGTCCCTCACATCAACACCAAAAGCTTTGCAGGTGTTGAGCCTCCAGAAAAGTCTCCCATCTGAGTTAAGCAATCCTAAAGTTGAGCACAGGTTTAGTACCTCCTCTTCAAAGGTACCCTTGTAGCTATACCTGACCATGTGACTAATTTCTGCCCAACATGGATAACCAGAAGTGATAATGTGGTATAATCTTCAAGGGAAAGACTGTGGTGTTTACCTCCCTTTCTCCTCTTCCTGCCAGCTGTACAGTAGATGTGAGGGCAGGAGCTGGAGCAGCCCTAGTGAGCAACACAGAGAATCTTGTGTTTATCGCTACAGCTTTACAGAACCATCAAATAAGATCTTCCTCAATGACAGTGAGATTGTTTCAGAACTGGTGTCTATTTTAGAGTTGTGGATGAGAGGGACAGCATAGTGATATAGTCTGCACTGCTCTGTCTATCCACAGAGTCCCTGGCCTTTATGCTAATAATCAAGTAGGAATAAAGAAATGAAAAAGGCACTTACTGGTTGAGAACAAATAATTCCTTCTATGGTTTTGTATCATTGCTACTGATGTGGAAATATGCATAGAGGGAAACAACCCACCAATGACCACATCTCCTTTCTTATGCACACTGGTTTTCATTTTGCAAAGGCAGGTGACATGACTCAGTTTGGCACACCTCAAAGGAAACACTGAGAGCAGAGGCTACAGGACAAGTAAGATAGGAACCAGGGGACCATGTCGGATATGTCATCAAGACTAAGTCTGGGTAGTTAGATCTTGCAATTTCAGCCAGACAAATCCCTATACTAGGTGTGTGTGTGTTCCTGTTGTGAACCTGGATAAACACTTCAATTCCCTCTCCACACTCCCCTGGAGAAACAGTCAGTTCTTTCTGCCCTGTGGTTGTATGTTTGATATCTTATGTGCAGGTGAAAGACAGAGGTTAGAAAGCATGTTGATACCGGGTGTAGTGGTGCACACCTGTAAGCCCCGAACTTGTAAGGCTGAGGCAGAGGCAGGAGGACTCCTGTGAATTTGAGGCTAGCCTGGGCTACAAAGTGAGTTCAAGCCTAGCCATAACTGCATAGTGAAACCCTATCCAAACACACACACAAAAAGA
>NW_004955524.1:3991334-4010378 GCF_000276665.1 Chinchilla lanigera | reverse complement strand
AAGAAAGAGTAAGAGAAAGAAAGAGAAAGAAAGAAAGAAAGAAAGAAAGAAAGAAAGAAAGAAAGAAAGAAAGAAAGAAAGAAAGAAAGAAAAAAGAAAGAAAGAAAGAAAGAAAGAAAGAAAGAAAGAAAGAAAGAAAGAAAGAAAGAAAGAAAGGAAGGAAGGAAGGAAGAAAGAAAGTATATGTTGTTGATCAGTCTCTACACCTCCATGGACCATGATTTCATAAACATCTACTGACAGCAAGGGCCCCGAGGCCACCTCCTCTAAGACAGATTGGATCTCAAGCTCACACCAATAATCTGTTTGCACAAATGCGACTGGGGTGATGCCAAAAAAAATTCAAATGGAGGACTCAATGTAAGGTTATTTGTGAAACTGCCTCAAAGGGTCCAGGTTTACAGAGCACATTTGAGTATCATGCCCGCCCTCAAAAGTTCAACGTAAGTAGGTGCAGCCTCAATACTCAGGATCAAGTTGAGTCAAACAACTTTTCCTGCAGAGTCAGCACATGCTTGCGTCTCAGTCACAGGTGCTGAAACACTGACAGTTACCTGTGTTTGACTTTGCAGGGAAAGCTGCTAAGTGCATGCAATTGAGAAACTCAGTTCAGGGATTCAATGCCAGTGAGAAAGTCAAATGACAACTCCTGAGCCATAAGGTTGAAATTCCTTCTCTACTTTTAACTTCACTCCATTCTTCTGTTCTCACAAGAATTTATATCTCATGACCCATTTCTACACCTACACACTACAATCTATAGGTGTGATCTGCGTTATTTATGCTTTTATGTAAGTGAGGCTAAGAGGGAAATTCCTGTTGAATAATCAGTGGGCCTTAAGAGAAATCTTGGAATTAGACAGCTCCTAGAATCAGTAATGCCAGCACAATGTACTGGAAACTACAGGACACAGCAAAAGCAGTCCTAAGAGCAAAGTTTATCGCTGAGAATCCCCAAATCATGGAAAAAGCAATCCCAAATAAATAACCTAAGATGCACCCCAAGGTTCTATGAAAACAAGAACAATCTAAATCCAAAGCTAATACAGGAAAAGAAATTATAAAAATCTGAGCAGAAACTAATTAAATTGAGAGTGAAATACAATACCAAAAAGTCAATGAACCAAAGAACTGGATCTTTGAAAGAATAAACAACACAGAAAAGTCCATAGCCTCAAAAAGAGAAAGAAATGACCCAAATACGTGTAATTAATATGTAAAAGGAGAAATAAGGACAGCACTGAAATGCAGAAAATAATTGGCAACTACTTTGAGAACTTTTGCTCTAAGAAATCAGAGAATTCAGAAGAAATGATAGATTCCTAGAATGACCAAGACTGAACCAGAAGACATAAAAACCCTGGGTAATTTAATCAAAGGCATTGAATTGGAGGCAGCAATGAAAAAGTACTAAGAAAAGCCCAAGTCTACATGGATTTACTGTTGAATGCTATGAGAACATTAGGCATGCATGTGTTTATGTGAGCGAGGTAGCATCAGACAGTACCCAACTTCTGGTCCAGCTTGAACCACTGTTCTTCTGCCAAGCCAGGGGCCCTGTCCACCTTTCCGTACCAATGCAGCCTGTTAGCGATGGGCAGGTTTCGCTACCTCCTTCACCCCCACCCCTGACGACGGTGGTGTGGGTCTGCCCACTGTCTGTGCTTGGGCTCAGGATAATCCCGATCCCCAGCGCTAAACGCGGCTGGTTGCACACACACTGTCAAGGCTCCCTGGGCTCCTAACTTCCTGATCCTTGAGGTGAAATATGATCACCACATAGCTGAGAGTGAAAGTGCAAGTACTGCCCAAGTGAAATTGTGAATGGTTCATGAAATCAATTTCTGGTTCATCAGAGGCTCACTGCTCTGGCTTGGAGAAATGTGGTCATCTCATTTGATGATTCTCAGTTCGGTTTCCTGAGCTATGGGAGTCTAATCCCGGAAATCCTTGCCTGTGCCATTAACCTGGAATGATTCTTCTGTGGTTTCTTGTAGTAGTTACACAGTTTTTGGAAGCATACTGATGTCTTTGATCCATTCTGAATGGGTGTTTCTTCCAGGTGAGAGGCAGGGTGCTAGCTGCAATTGTCTACACAGTTATCCAGTTTTCCAGGGCTATTTGTTTAAAAAAAAAAAAAAAAAAATGTCCTTTACCACATGAATGTTTTTAGCATGTGTGTTGTCATCGACTAAAATGTATGCATTTACTTCTGAGAAAATTATTCTCTTCCACTGTTTTATGTTTATTTTCATGCTGATAAAATACTTTTTTGTTACAGTGACTCTGGTATATTTTGAAATGAGGTATTTGAGTCCTCCAAGATTAGTCATTTTACTTAAGAGTGCTTTGACTCTTTAGGAATTTGTACTTTCTGAAATATTTGAGGATCTTTTTCTAATTCTGTGAAAAATATCATAGGCATTGCATTGAATCTTTACCATATGTTGGGAATATATCCATTTCACAATATCAATTCTCCCAATTTATGTAGGTGGGAACTCTTTGCAACCTTTGTTTTGCTCTTCCATTTCTTTCTTGATAGTTTTATGATCTTTATTGCAAAAATTTTTCACATCCTTGATTAGATCTTTTATTGTATCTCTTTCTTTTTTACTGCAGTGGGTGGGATTCCTTTCCCGATTCATTTTTCAGACAGCTCATTATTGGTGTATAGAAAAGACACTGATCTCTGTATGATGATTTTGCATTTTGCTGAATTTCTGAGTTCTAGAATTTTTTGGAGTACTTTGTAATTTGTATGTATAGAATATTATTTTCTGCAAAAAATAATTTATTTCCTCATTCTCTGTTTGAACACCTTTTATTTCTTTCTGTTGCCTGATTGCTCTGGTTAAAATGTCCAGTACCATGCTGAATAAATGGTGCAGATATGCTCGCTTGTGTCAGAGAAAATGTCTTCAGATTTCCCTACTCGGGATAATATTCACTGTGGGCTTTCCAGCCTAAATCCTGGAGGAACTAAAGGTGTAGGAGTAAAAATGGATTCGGACAACATATTAAATCTTGGAATGAAGATACTTGAAAGACCGAAGCAGCAGGGAAGTGAGCTAAATTATACAACCCAAAAGGGCATTGTATTTCTGCTCAGTCACTAACTTGGGTTTCCTGGCTGTAGTGCCATTATTTGTACCCCAAACAATGGAGAGAATGTGTGGCTGTGAGTTTCAGTGCATGTGACTAGTACGCAGAGAACACGGCTATACAGGGCAGTCCTGTGGCTGCAACTATTGACCATGGACCCGTCAGAAGATAGCTCTTAATATCCCACTTTGGAAGGCACAGTGCCCAATATGTTTTGCCTGACAATGAGCCTGTTCAGACTACTTCAAGAGACCTCTAATGCCCTCTAGTGCGATCCATTTAGCAACATCTCCAGTGGCATCTACAACAATGGATTATTGACAATGACTTAGGAGCAAATCTGCCCAGGAGGAGGTGGCCCCTGGGATGCTGCTATCAGTGGAACTGGATTAATTCATGGTGGCTCCCGGTGGAGAAAATGATACACAAGCATATTTTCTGTCCTGTGATTTTCTCCTGGACACCAGGTGTAGAGCCCAGGGGCCAGTGGTGGCAAACTTCTCCGGGGACATGGAGCAGGCACTGCTGACAGGAGCCGGGGCATCAGAGTGTCCACCTGAGTCAGAAACAATGAAATTCTGAATCACACACACATATTTATTTACCTGGCTGTCACTGCAAGTTTCCTCCTCACTCAGCCTGAATCTTTGCATATGGTTCTAAGATGTTCATTCTGATTGTTCTCTTCCTTCTTCTTCAGCTTCCTGCCCTAGTGTGTACTTTAGATCATGAAGCCTGCCTTCGCCAAAGGAGCACCGGTGTGCAGAAGGATGGAGACGTGGTGATTGGGTTTTTTTTGTCTCTCTATTTCTATATCTACTATACTGGTATCTTTGATATAAAGCCTACTAGTGAATTCTATTTCGTTCCGTAAGTGTCTTCTTCATTTACTTGTTTTCTTTCTGGACATAGGATAGATAATGGCTATGGATCCATATTGCATCGATATTCTCTACAGCGCCACCTGTTCTGCCACCCACATGTGCAGAACAGGCCTGCTGATGAGTTTGGTCTCTTTTTATACTTGTGAGTGTGGGAAGGGCATATTCTTTTTGTTTGCACTTGTAGCTTCTCGTTCTCACTCTTGGAACCTGAGAGGGACCCCACTCTCCACCACATTCCATGGTCCATGCCCTTCCTCCTACCTAGATGCCACTGCTTGGCATTAAGTGATGTTCTTCGTCAAAATTGAACTCCTTGGCTTGAATTGAATGCTAAGTGCCTATTGCCAAATATTCCCTAATAAATGAAAGGCTTGTGGTTTCTCTATTTCTTGAAACTATAACATTCCATGTATTCTTATCAATTGTCTTCTGATATTTCTACCCCTTCTGCTTGGAGAAGCTTCCTCCTGTCATCATTCAGTTACTATTTCAAATACACTTCAGGGTGCTCCGGGACTCTTGCCACTGCAAGCTGGGCCCAGAATAAGGAACGAATCATGTGAGACTTTTTCCCAGCAATGTGATTCTTCCTCAGGTGCGAGTATCTTTTTGTTATTTAGATACTGTCTTGTCAGGTCTCATGCCAAACGTATAATAAAATAGTGAATTTTCCAAAGGGTCAGAGATGTCTAGCAAATGACTTGTGCTTTTGTGAGAAAAGGAGATGTCAATGTAATAGCGATTGACTGAATCTTTTAGAAGATGCTGACTCTCCATGTTCATGTGGCAGCTGGCCATATGCCTAAAATTAAATACAGAAAGATCTTCCTTGGTCATAACACAGTGCCGAGCCCTTGTTCTAAAGATTACACACCAGGATGCTTGCTGGCCATGCTGATATGAGCAGAAACTCTGAGCCTGGCCAGACTCCAAGGAGTTTCTGTCTCACCTGTCTAGATGGTGCAGATGTTTGTTCCCTCAGGTACTTGGCCAGTTCTTGGGGGCTGCAAACTCTTTGCTTCTGGTCATGCACGAAGATTGCACGCTGCCACTTTTGTCTCAACTGGTATTTAAGGGGCCTGACTGGTAGGAGGACTTTGGATCTCACCTGTAGAGAGGACACTCTGCCCAGACCCTTCCCAGTCAGAACCCTGGAAACCATAAAGAAGGACCACTCAGCACTGGAATTGGATTTTCAGGTGTGGAAGCTCTTCCGACCTGGTGATGTAACTTTTCCTGTGCTTTCTCCTTCTTCCGTGTAATCATGTATGTGTTAGTTACTAGCAGTTTATTAAACTATGTTTCATTGTTTTTAACCTGGTGATAGAGGCTTTTGTTATTTGTGAATCCAGGCCCCTAAATTAACCAGCTGTGCCTGCAGTCTCTTTAAGGCTATGGCCTATTTGGTAGCAGGGACAGTAGAGTAAGGAATTTGGACCTTTTCCTTCGTTAGCTGGGGTCTCTACGTATCTCACAGTCCTTATACATCCACGTGTTTGCTTTTATTCTTATTCTTAGATACTTGTCCCATGTTTACATAGTTTTTGGGACAGGGACTTACTGTGCTGACTATGTGACCAGCAAACTCCTGGCGCAGGAGTTTCCTCTGCTTAAGGGTCTTGAGCAGCTGGCGTTACAGGCATTTGTTACTACACCTTGAATGCGTTTTTCCTCCATCATTTTCTACAGTGTGTCTTATTACAGATGTGTTTAATATATAAAGCTTGATTCTGGTACCTGTTACTGAGTGTTTCTTGTTTGTGACAGATCAGAACTATTTTTGATGTTTGAATCATGGAGTGCTGGTCAAAATCTCCTAAACCCTGTGAGAGGACTAATTACTCATGTCTCTCATTGAAAATCATGAGAAGGATTTTGTTTGGTCAGGACATAACCCTCAGGATAGAATGCACTGCAATGTGGTTTAGGGAGGTGGGTTCTGAATAGTGGACAGGCTCGTGTGTGATTCCTGCAATCGGGGAGCATGGGGCTGGGGGATAATGAGGGCATCTGGCTGAACCGCCCTGAGAGGATTCTCACTGAAGAGGACCCGGTGTGATCAGACATCACCTGAGTACACTGGGGAGTGAGACCCTGATCAGACATGAAGCATCGTCAGATTTCAATAGTTCAAGGATGTAGGATCTGCTTCTGTTCCTCAGAGGAGAGTATGAGCTGCCTGCTCTTCTACTGTCCTCTGCTGTCCCCACACACGCTCAGAGGATCAGGCTGCTTGTGCGGTCGGTCCTGCTCTAGAGACCTGCACCCTGAGCTCTGTCTAGGACTGAAAAGAACACACTTGCAATTCTGAATTTCTATGCCCAGGCTGATGCAGCCTCCAGGAATCGGAGTTTAGGGATTGGGAGAGAATTTTCATTCCTGCTAAAAAGAGGAGGAAAAAGGAAATAAATTTTGGGAAACAAAAATGTTTATACATAACAAATTTATATATTTCACATCAACCTTTACTGAAGAATCTAAGTTTAATATTTAAAACAATATTGTTGCATTGTTTAAATTATCATATTGTTTAAATACACAAATGCAACAACCATAATATTTATACTACAGCCTTAATAACACCTTGGCTTTTCTGCACATAAATATAAGTACAATCAAAGTAGCATTATTCTCTTTTTTTATCAATGTATTTACCTTACATAATACTATTTATATTTGTGCTAGTTATTATGCCTGCATAGTTTATATCCTTTCAACATATCATAATTTCATTCACAGCAGATTGCTGGTGTTGCAAAATTTCTAATTAATTCAGCATGTCACTTAAGCAGGGCAATAGGTGTGTGATACTTAGAGGAATGCTCCTGATTAAAGCTAAAGAATGTTGAAGAGTAAAATGGCTGTGTTCAAAGTTATATATTCCTTAAATTATCTTATGCATATCATCAAACTACATACTGCAAGAAAATAATGGGCATTTTCACCCAACCACTCAGGGAAGTAGTATTTCCTTAACCTTTTACACAGGATGCAGGCCTAAATTGAAGTTAAACAAACGACATCATGTTGTTATATGGGAATATCCTGTATTAAAATTTGGATTGATCACATTGTATGCATTTTCTTCACAATATTTTATTTGATGACCTGTACTTCATCAATTCAAATCTTATGAAAGGCCTTCTAATTTGCAAGAAAACTGCTCTGCATATTACCGAAAACAAAGTACCATTGACCAAGTATTTTAAAAATTGTTCAGGTTCTTTGCTTGTTGTAAATATCTTTACACAAATCATGTTTAACCAGAAATACATATGAGCCTATAGGTAGGAAAAAATACCCATCATTTGCCTTTTTCTTTTTCCCCATTTGCAGTGTTTCCCAATGTATAATGTTGAAAATATTTTTGTGTTAAGTTTATTACTTTTATATTTTAAAAAATTATTTAGTACCTCTGGAATTTATTTTAGATAAATGTGCATATTTACTTAATTTCTGTTTTCACAGTATTCTACTTTTCACTATGGAAAACAGAATTTATACTTAATGAATTTCTATACAAATCTTGTGATAAAAAGACAGAAGATAATCAGACAGTCAGATTAGATTAGGTAGGTAGAAAAGACAGATAGGTTACTCTTTTATAATCTGTCCCATTGATGCATCTAGTAGTTGCTTCTCTAAATAACACGCTGCTTTTATGATCCAGTTTGACTATTTCCTAGATTTGGCAAATTTCAGAGCACTTGTATAATATTTGTCTTTGATATAAAAATTCTCTCTTTTAATGTTTCTGAGTAACGACAACATTGACAGAATTTTTAAATATTTTAATTTATTAAATGTTCTTTTTAGTGCTTTTATCTCTTCAATGGAATTTTAGGACTTCAAATATGTCTTATTGTAAGTTCTGTTAAGGCTGTTGCTATACTATATATGTTTTTCTCAAAGGACTTTCACTCATCCATTTTATTTTGGAAATCTTTTTTTATTCTCATTTCCTTAGCTTTGTTTGGGGCCTGTACCAGAATGTTTTAATTTTTAGGTGAATACTCATTTTTTAAATTTTTTTTATTTTTTGTTTTAAAGAAAATTTTAAAAAGCAAAATAACAACCACATAGACAAAAACAAAACAAACCAAAAATAATAAAAATGATACAGAAGCCAGGCATGGTGGCACATGCCTGTAATCCCAGCACTCAGGAGGCTGAGGCAGGAGAATCATTGTGAGTTCGAGACCAGCCTGGGGTACAAAGTGAGTTCAAGACCAGCCTGAACTGTACAGGGAGATCCTGTCTCAAAAAGACCAAATAAATACATAAATAAATAAATAAAATGATACAGGGTTTCAAAACAACTGATAGGAATTAACAGTGGTTGTTATATTACATATTGTTTTCTTCCATGAATTTTCTTAGATTACCAGATATAACAATGCAAAATTGATCAAACCATTAAAGAGAATAAAAAAGAATTTAAAAATCATTAAAAACGATACAGAGTTTCACTATGGAAGATGAGGGGAATTCACCAATGGTTGTTATATTGCATACGGTTGTCTTCAAATTACTTCTTCAGATTACTAGATATAACCATACAAAATTGGTCAACAAATTAAGCATTAACTATTCATTTCAATAAACTAATAGACATCATCAGTACAATTATCTGAGCTATCCTTTATGCACACACGCACACACACATACGTATAGTTTTTTCCCTTCTTTTTATCCTTTCCTTCATCTCAGTTGTTACTTCTTCTGTTCAATTTTTTTACCTTTCATAACATCTATCACACGTTTTGGGTTTTACTTAGTCTTTCGGGTAACTAAACTATGGAGACAATACGATATTTACACATGTTGGTCCAATTCATTTCACTTAAGAGTATGGTCTCTAGTTGCATCCATTTACCTACAAAAACCTCGAGTTTATCTTTCTTTATAGCTGAGTAATACTCCATTGTATAAAAATGCCACATCTTTTTTATCCTTTCCTCAGCTGATGGACATTTGGGTTGTTTCCAAGATGGAATTAAGGGGGGGTTAATTTTTAAAAATTCTTTATATGTTCAGATAGAAATCCTTTATCTGAGGGACAGTTGGCTAATTTTTTTCTACCTATTCATGGCTTTTCTTTTTACTGTTGGTGATTTCTTTAGATGTGCAAAAGCTTTTCAATAAAATGAGATTAAATTGCTGATTCTTTGAAGTATTTCTGATGCACTTTGGTTTACTTGATGAACTCGCTGCCTACTTCTACGACTTTAAGATTTCTACCTACTTTGTCTTCCAGTAGATTTAATGTTTCTGTTTTAAAATTTAGATTTTTGGTCTATTTTGACTTTAGTTTAGTGCATCGTGATAGACATGGGTCTGATTTTATTCTTTGGCATGTGCAGAGCCAGTTTTTCAAGCACCATTGATTAACAAGGCTATCTTTTTTTTTTATTTTAAAGATAAAAGGAGGGAAACATTAACAGACATACAACATTTTACAACATATCACAAGCACAATACAGACAATACAGAGTTCCAAACAAAGTGGTAGGGAATTAACAATGGTGGTTGTATTACATATTGATATCTTCAAAGTGGCTTCTCATGAAAACAGATATAAACATGCAATACTGGTCAACCAAAGACTCATTGACAGTTTCTTTCAGCATAGAAATAGAAGACAGAAGAACAACCATGTTATCTATCCTGTATATACAAACATCATATCACAGTGATATATGTGCACCTATGTTCATAGCAGCACAATTTGTAATTGCTAAAATGTGGAAACAACCCAAATGTCCATTCACCGAGGATTGGATAAGAAAATTATGGTACTTTTATATAATGGAATATTACTCAGCTGTAAAGAAAGATAAACTCGAGGCCTTTATATTTAAATGGTCACAACTAGAGACCATACTCATAAGTGAAATAAATCAAACATACATGTGCAAGCACCACATTGTGTCACTAGTGTAAAACTTGAAAGAGTTAATTTAAACTCGGAGGTATGATAGACACTGTGAAATGAGGAAACCACTGAAGAGTAAAGGGCTTCTGGGATGTGGGAAAAGAGAAGGGAATGAAGGAGAAACGAGGCTATCTTTCTTCCAGTGAACATGTTTGGATCCTTTGTCAAAGATAAGGTGGCTGAGTGTGTTTGTAGTAGTGTCTGCATCTTCTAATCTGATCCATTTATCTTCAAGTCTGTTTTTTCCCACCATGCTGATTTTATCACAGTTGCTTTGTACTACAATTTCAAGTCAGGGATTGTAAGGCCCCCTGCCTTTCCTTTGCTGCCCAGGATTGCTTCTGGTATTGTAGGCCTCTTCTGATTCCAGATGTACTTTAGGAATGCTTTCTCTAGATCTGTGAGGTATACTAATGGTATTTTAATTGAGATTGCATTGAATCTGTACAACAATTTTGGGAGTACGGCCATTTTCACAATGTTAGTTCTTCCTATCCATGAGCAAGGAATACCTTTCCATTTACTAAAATCTTCTTTGACCACTTCTTTCAGAGTACTGTAATTTTCGCTGTATAGACCTTTGTTAGATTGATTCATTCCTAAGTATTTCAACTTTTTCGATACTACTGTGAAAAGTGTGGTTTCCTTTATTTCTCTCAATTTATTTGGTGTTTGTGTATAGGAATGTTATTGATTTTTTTGTTATTGATTTTTGAGTGTTGACTTTGTATCCAGCTACACTGCTGGATTTGTCTGTTAATTTGAGGGGTGTTTGGTAGAGTTTTGGGGGTCTTCCATGAAGACCATCATATCATCTCTCAATAATAATAATTTCACTTCTTCCTTTACTATCCTTATTCCTTTTCTTTCTCTGTCTTGTCTAATTGCTCTGGCTAATGTTCCCAGAACTATATTGAGTAAGAGTACTGACAGTGAACATCCTTGTGTTGTTCCTGATTTTAAAGGGAAAGCTTTCAGTTTTTGTCCATTTAGTATAATGTTGGCTGTTGGTTTGTCATGGATGACTTTCACCAGATTGAAACAAATCCATCTATTCCAATTTTTTGTAGGGATTTCATCGTGAATAAATTTTGAACTCTATCAAAAGCTTTTTCTGCATCTATTGAGATTACCATGTGATTTTTATCTTTGGCTCTGTTGATATGTATGACCAGCCCAGTTCCCATGCCAGTGGGGGAGGGGTGATGGCACAGTCACTGAGGCTGCTGCAGATCTCTGGTGCTCAGCTCCACTCCCGTGAAGTTCTAAGTGGATCAGCTTATTCCTAGAGGGATATTCATGCCTGTTTGTCTCTTGAATTCTTTTTTGCTCTCCTACCTAGCTGAATATTTATTCTATGACATAGAAACTCCGGAGCAATATTAAATAATTCTGATGCTCACCAAGAAATATTGTTTTGACTACCATTTCAATGAAAATACTCTTGATATGCAGCTTCTTTAAGAAGCTTCATTCCACACCATTCAAGAGACCTTGCGCAGTGTCAATAGTATGTTCAATTTTCATAACAGAATTCTCTCAGGATGTAAAGGGTGGAGCAATTTTCTGTGCCATGGATCCCCGCAAGGAGGGGGAGCTTGTATTCCCGACATTCACCCGTTTTCACTGTGGCTCTGTGCTTTATTCTTTAAATAAATTCAAAGTTTTCACTTGAAAGATTTTCAGTTTTACCTTTAATTTTAACTTTAGTTATCAAATATAATAATATATTCATATATGCAATATGTGCTGCTACGTATTTATATTACCTAATAGCTAAATCAAGCTGATTAATATATCCATTAACCCCGGTATTTCCTCACATGCATGAGATGGAGAGCAATTCACTGGGGACACATTTAAATTGTAATATTAAGGAAATATTTTTTCCTGAAATAAAGCATTTCAATAGAAATGGATACTTGTTAGTACTGAATATAACATGTACTTCAATAAAGACATTATTTTTCTCCTTGCAAACTGTATTTTTTAAAATATCACATTTTCTAAAGAGCTACGCAGTGTAATTCTACACACAAATTTCATTCTGAATGTATATAGCAAGGTCGTGTTAACTGCACCACAAATAGAATGATGAAGCAAATCTCCCGGGACTCTTGTAAGGCCACTGAGCTCCTCTATGAGATATTCAGTGCCATCATTCATCGAATTTCAGTGACATTCCAAATAGTCAATCTTTTAACATCCTCATATCCGTACTTTGGTTCTAATTATATGAGTGTGTGGAAAGAACACAAGCATTCAGTCCATAAATGGTACTGGATGGCATAGGAAGATGATCATTGAGTCTTTTCCCTAAGGACGTCTGTGCTCTCCCTGCAGGGTTACACCCAGCAACTACCAGAACTACCTGGCCTTCACTTTTGCCATAGAAGAGATCAACAGGAATCCTCATCTTTTACCCAACATTTCTCTGGGCTACGAGTTCCATACTTTCCTTTACAGTCATTGGAGGATACTAGAAAGTTCCTTCACTTTGCTCACAGGACAACACGAGATCCCTAATTACACGTGTGGGAGAAAAAGCAAGTGTGCAGCAGTACTGACAGAAATGTCATGGGGCACCTCAGCTCAGATCGGACCGCTGCTGGAACTCTACAGATTTCCACAGGTGAGGGTTGGTGGGACAGGAAATGGTGGAAGCACATCCATGGGGCTGCAACTACCAGGAGCATAAAATGTTACAAATCAGCGTGGGATTAGCATATTCCAAAGTGTATATTGCACCAGTCTCTGAACACAGAGACTTAATGGGTTACACACAATTTCTTTTCCTTTTCTTTTTTTTTTTTTTGGATCAAAGAGAAAGGAGAGAGATATGTTTTCAGGATGTCTGAGTACATTCCTTCACTTGTTAAAA
Source organism: Chinchilla lanigera (assembly GCF_000276665.1). Taxonomy (NCBI): domain Eukaryota; kingdom Metazoa; phylum Chordata; class Mammalia; order Rodentia; family Chinchillidae; genus Chinchilla; species Chinchilla lanigera. Next base: position 3,997,573 of record NW_004955524.1, on the reverse strand, counting down.
AAACCTCCTGAGGGAGATGTTTAGAAGGATGGGATGAACATGTGTCTCCTTCTACAACTTGTAGCTGTTACTCAGCACACTTCAGGACTTCTACTGTGCTCTCCGCAATGCTTCAGTGTGTTACCCAAGTTTCTTTTCCTTTCAGGTCACCTTTGGCTCATTTGATCCTACGCTGACCGAAAGTGGTCAGTATCCTTCTCTCTATCAGGTGGCCCCAAGGGACACGTATTTGGCCCTTGGCATGGTGTCCTTGATGCTTCATTTCCACTGGACCTGGGTGGGCCTGCTCATCACAGAAGGCCAGAAGGGTCTTCAGTTTCTGTCAGATATAAGAGCCGAGATGGACAGGAACAGAGTCTGTGTAGCCTTTGTGAAAATGGTCTCAACTGCAGATGTGTCATATCTCTCATTTTCAAAGAAACAGGATATTCTTGCCACAGAAACATCATCAGCCAATGTGGTGGTTATTTACTATGATACTGATAGTACACAGGATGTAAACTACAACATAGTGCAAAACTTTGTAACATGGAAAGTGTGGGTGACAAACTCAGGATGGCATGCTGACCTGTCTGGCAGAGATTTCATGCTTGACCCATTCCATGGGATTCTTGTTTTTTCTCATCACCACGAAGAGATTTCAGGTTTCAAAAATTTTGTTCAGGAAGCTACCCCTTTCAAATATCCAGAAGATACTTATCTTTTTATGTATTGGTCCAAGAATTTCGGTTGCTCATTCTCTGAGTCTGACTGTGCCTTGAAGAACTGCACACCTAATGCCTCCCTGGCTTGGTTGCCTCCAAATCGTTTTGACACAGCCATGAGTGATGGGAGCTACAATATATACAATGCCGTGTACGCTGTGGCCCATGCCCTCCACGCGATGCTTTTTGAAGGAGTACAAAGGCCACCAATGAGAAAGAGACAAGTGAAGTTTTTTCAGCCCTGGCAGGTAATGTGTATTCTTCTGGATGGCATGCAGTGTCTTTGGGGTTCCCCTCTCAATTATTCTATGTGTTTCCCCCAAAAGTATTACAACCATTTCTACAAGATACAAAGTGTTGTGTATCACACTTAAGGTTAAGGAGGTAATTCCTGAGGTGAGTTGAAATGATTCTCAATCAAGGAGCCACTGACGAGGAGGAAGCAGGAGGCCAGCGCCTTGTTTCTGTCTATAAGATGTCAGTGCCTTAGCCATGTGAACGTGTTCCACAGTTTTCTTACAGGACAACCGGAAAACCTGCAGTCACTTACAAAACCAAATGGCGTTAAACCTGAAAGTGCATGTACTTAGATTTCATTTAATTCTGCAAGCTCTTCCGATATTGATGAACTCATTTCCCTGATAGGTGCTATGGGAATAGCCAGATAGACAATGGAAGTTTGGATTTTAGAAGTTTTAATCCCACGGTTGTTTTCACCCAACAACTGTACCCCTTATTTAAACGGACATGCAGACAATTTTTTTTTCTGAAACTGATTGACACTTCTTGAATATGGTGATATTTTAGTCCTTAGACATTCATGTGCTCCAAATGGATACCAGTGTTAACATTGCTTTAGGTCAGTGGGATTAAAGGCACTCAGGAATGCTCCCCCAACTATATTTTCTGTCTTTATACTGGAGCCCTGCTTACATAGGACGATGTGTCTCTTTTAGCTGCATCGCTTTCTGAAGAACATCCAATTTCTCAATCCTGCTGGAGACCAAGTGAACTTGGATGACGAAAGGAAACTGGATTCAGAGTATGACATTCTCAATTTTTGGAATTTTCCAGAAGGCCTTAGACTGAAAGTTAAAGTAGGAACATTTTCTTCACATGCTCCCCATGGCCAAAAAATGATTTTGTCTGAGGATATGATAGAGTGGGCCACAGGAACTATGGAGGTATGGTGTACCTATCATGGCACACTTACATAACCACAAGTGACCTAACACTGTCCTAGCTTCTCTGCCCCCAGTTTTGGTCATATAATGGCCACATTTGTATACTGAATAGCAATACCAAGTTTGCAATTAAAAAAATTGTTTAGAACCTTTCTGTTGAGTGGGAAAGTAATGCATTTACTTAATTATATTTTTGTAAGTATATATTTCATGTTATAAAATAAATGTGGCATTCAATTATATAGCTTTGTTTATGTTGCATACAAACTAAGTTTATCTCTCTCACTCTGAAAAAGTAAGTAAGTATAAGAAGTTCCTACCATATATTCCTTTCCTTAGACTCCCCGCTCGGTGTGCAGTGAGAGCTGCAATCCTGGATTTAGGAAAAGCCCTCAGGAGGGAAAGGCTGCCTGCTGTTTTGACTGCACCCCTTGTGCAGACAATGAAATCACCAATGGCACAGGTAGGAGCACGTCCTGTGGGCGCATTCTCACTTTATGTTATATTCAATCCTTCCACCCAGAAAGATGAAAAAATCTTGTAGAGAGCACCAATGATAAAATTCTTCCTTCACTTATCAAGTAATTTGTTATACTGAGTGTTATTGCCTGGTTGGAAAACACATTTTCCCCTCTGAAATACACTCTAGCTCATTTTCCTTTTATTTCATTCTTATTCATTTTCTTTTGTTTTGTTTTGTTTTTTGCATTGCTAGGAATTAAAGCAAAATGTGCTCTATCAATGTTCCATGTCCCCAGATATTCTTATTGGTTATTATGGGACAGAATATCACCAGTTTGCCTCAGTGTGCCTCCAAAATTCATTAGACCTATCTCTGACCACTAACTATCTGGAATAACAGAGAGGCACCACCACAAGTGACTACATTCATTTATTTTTCTATTCCCGTTGAAAGCATTATTTTCTCAAGAAAAGCCCTTTCCCCTACACTACAGCTTCTAAGTTCTATCTCCACCATGAAGTTTAACACAGAGAAGGATTAAAGCCAACTCCTCACAACCTTTGGAGAGATGTCTTTGATGTACAACATGCTTCTAGCACAGCACAATTATTTCCTAGGATTTAATCTCCCTTCTCCTAAAATGCATAGATAAGTGTGGAGACACAACATGCCATAATTTAAGTCTGTACCACAGGACTGCAAGGATGGTATGCACACAGAATAAGGGATTTAACAAGCAATAATATCTACATTTCAAGAGGGTGTCATAGGCATTTTTACAGAGGTGATAGCATTAGTATTATATCACAATAAAAGAGGTGGCATAAATCCTTTTAGGATTACTATAAGTGGCCCAAATGGCATATTCACCATTCATGGAATATTCAAATATCCTGAATGAAAATATTATGTTATTAAATCACAAATAAAATGAGGATGAAGATTGAAACATATTCTATACAATTTATAGAAATATAATGTTGAACAATGTTGCATACCGTAAGTATCACTTTGGAAATGCTTAACTTTCTCATACATCATGACATGGTGGAATCATTTTCCTACTGAAGATCTTCTAGTTGGTTTTGTGGCTGATATAAATTTTGATTTCAAAACATATTTAGTATGATTTCAAATGCTCTCTGAAATACATCGACTAATTATGTACTGTATGAAGTAGTTATTTTGAATACATATTCTCCATAAAGGATGGGAATATGATACTTTTTAAATAATTTTGTATGTGCACATATAGAGAAGAATGCACTCAATAATATCAACTAATAAATGCTTCCAGTATGTATAATTCTAAATCATGTATAATGTATAGAATAGATCAAAGCACAAATTAAAAATCGTGCAACTGAAAGTCCTGTGAGTTGAAGCTAAAACTACACTGAGACAAGTATCTATATCACATATACTTCTGTGCTGTTCTGTATTTCAATAAAATAGCTGAAGTTCTGCATTTCAAACATTCATTACACACTACAAAAAAGTACAGCAAGTTGAACACAAGAAAATGAAACATGGCATACAGCCTGAAAGGATTAGAAAATTAAGACAGAGAAAAAGTTAACAGAATTAAATGTGATTCTGGTAACAAAAAGTGACAACTCTGTCCATTAGATCAACTTTGTTGAAGATAACAGTATGTAACTTAGCAAACATTGTGAATATCTATCATTTTGTCATGAGGTCATGTTTCATTTTTGTTGTTTTTGTGTTGTTTGGATTTTGTCTTCATTGTTGTTTTGTCAGTTTTTTTTTAATTTTGAAATAAAAAAATAAGAAAAGTGACACCTCTTAGTACAGTTGATTAAAAAGAAAGCAAAACATTGAAAAATGTATATCTTGATAAATTTGACCATCAGTGTAGTTATATAGAAATCTTTCCATATGAAAATATAAGGAATTTCACATCAGTCTGTACCTAGAAATCTATAAAATCACAGGAAAATTTAGCAAAACAATCCTAAGATAAGATGAAAAGTCTCCACAGTATGAATATCTCTATCGTACCAGATCTATTAGCAGATGGGAGCCCATAGTGTAATATTTCACTACAAATTTTTGTTGATTAATAATATTAGCAGTGAGGGGCTGGGGATTTAGCTCAGCGGCACAGCACCTGCCTGGCAAGCGCAAGGTCGTGAGTTCGATTCCGGTACCGGTAAAAAACAAACGAACAAAAAACAAACAAACAAAAATGTAATAGTAATATTAGCAGTGAAATTTATAAGCATTCAACAACATATTCACACTGACCTCACTCTTTCACAGAAAAGGGAGAGAGGAAAATCAATTCACTTTAACACAGGAACTAAATCATCTTACTCATAGTTGAAAATGCACTTAGAAGAAAAAGTTCACAGTTCACTTTCCTTTTCAAACTAAATTCACATTTTCTATTTCAAATTGAAGTATGTGCTTCAGGGGTGGTATACCATGAGAAAACTCAGGTTATGAAATACAATCTAATGCACTAACTCCTGGGAAAAGAAAAACTGCTAATAAATGGAGACAATATAATAAAATTGTACATCAGTATACAACTTACAAAGAAACAAGAAGAGTGTTTCATACGAGATGAGTAGGAGAAAAGTCTGTATCTCCCCCCGGACACAAAAAATGGTATTTATGGCATCCTGTAGCACACCTTACAATTTGTGGTCCATTTTCGAGAGCAGGACTGAGATAAGGACTTTCTGCATCATACTTCTGCCAGATGTTACACTCTACATCATGGTCAGGGCAATGAAGAAAACACAGAAAAACAAAAATATATTAGAAAGGGAGGACTTTGAATGATAGGATTTTCCAGTGATATTAGTTTTTAAGTGTAGAATACATGTGAATGGAATACAACACTCTTACCAAAAAAAAAAAAAACCTGTTTCCACATCTCAGTCATAAGGCACTCATAGATAAAATTTTGAAAATTGAATTTTGCAACATTTAAAATCATTAAATGTGTAGTGATATATCCTGGAATGGTTTTGAAAATTACCAAAATTAAACTACTGAAATACTCCCTTGACAATAAAAATTAAATAAGTGTTTGCATAAAGCACGTTCATAGACGGAGAGGCTCAGTAATGGAACTACTTAATATTCAACATGTTTCTTCACATGCATTTCCCTGGGACTTAGCAAGTTATGCTGACTTCCTCATATGAAGTTGTGCACTGACTATCTGGGGAATCATTCATACAGGTTTGATTTAGATCACATAAGTGAAGTAAGTAATAAAGGTTGAAAAATGCCAGATGTAAAAGGAGAATAAATAGCAAACAGTATTATTCAGGAGTTATTCTCTATATACTGTTCTTTTATTTTGTGTCAAGAAAGAAATGGAAAAGGGAGGTGTGATGATGCATGCCTGGAATCAAGGCTCTGGGAGGCTGAAGCAGGAGGATTTTAAGTCAGAACACAACATAATGACTTAAGGAGAGCCTTTCTCAAAACAAAAAAGTTTAAAAGGGCTGGAAATACATCTCAGTGCAAAGTTTCTGAGTTCAATCCCACATAAAGAAAAACAAAGAGAAAGACAAAACAAGAAAAAATTAAAAGCGACCATTTAGTTCGAGCAACTCTAATGGGTTTTGGGGGATGGGTCTGTAAAAAAATAATAAAGCTAGGCAAGTAACAATTTTAATTCTTGCTAGATATGGAGCAGTGTGTGAAGTGTCCAGATCATCAGTACGCCAACACTCAGAGAAATTACTGCCTGCAAAAAGCTGTGACTTTTCTGGCTTATGAAGACCCCTTGGGAAAAGCTCTGGCTTGCACCGCCCTGAGTCTCGCTGTCCTCACAGCTGCTGTCCTTGGGCTCTTTGTGAAGCACCGACACACTCCCATCGTCAAGGCCAACAACCGGGCTCTCAG
>NW_004955524.1:3963294-3990774 GCF_000276665.1 Chinchilla lanigera | reverse complement strand
GGGCTGCTGGGCTGCATCTTTGCCCCCAAGTGCTACATTATTTTGTTAAAGCCTGAGAGAAATTGTCTTACTGGGATCAGGGACAAAACAAATTCCGCCAGAAAGGAGCCTTCTTAACATTAAATATATGTTTTCTAATATACTCTGAGGGCCTGAATTCAAAGCTGAACCATATGTGACATCAGATACTATAGTCTGACAGGTGGGTGGACAGAGGATTAAAGGCAAAATAGGGTGAGTACAGTTCAGGGATCCATCAATGGGACAAAAGAGTGAAGGAGAATGAGGGAAGAAACACGAAATCAAACTGGAGACTTGGAGAGTTTTATTCTTTTCCTGCTGTTCAGATGTTTCCAATATGTTCCATCAAAACCTCAATACATTTAAAACACAAAATATAATAATTTGTCACTGCCCCCATCTGAAACTTATAAAAATAAAATTGCCCCCCTTCAGATCCCCTCAATTCTGCACAGCCCTAGGTCCTCCGATGAGTGACTTACCTGCTAAAAGAAATTTTTAGTCACCTCGGCTTTTAGCTTCCTTTCCTGTGTCTCCATTTCTGTATTTCCACATGCTTGGGCTTCTCTCTCTGGCACCTTTAATCCTTTCCAAGTTCTTGCCACAAACCAGCTCCCCAAGCTCTCAGACCACATGGTCAGGTACACTGACAGCAATGACTCCAGCTCTCTGCTACCAAAATCTGTCTGAGTCCCTTCTTCACTGCTGAGACCAAGTACTGAATACCTGAGAGTTAAAAGAAGAGAGGTTTGCTCTGTCTCATGGTTTTAGTTCCAGGCCGGCAGGCTCTGAGGCAGAAAGGCAGCATGGGAGGGCGTGGCAGATGAAAGCTGTTCAGCCACGGCAGTGAGGAGGCAAAGAGAGAAGAGAGACCCGGGATCAGGGACACAGATTCTCAGGTTAAGTCCCCAGGACCCCACCTCCAGGAGGCCCCACCTGCTGACAGCACATTTAGGTACCAATCTCATCTGGGGATGTAATCACCCCACGATGTAATCACCTTCCACACACAAGACTTGGAGGGACACATAACAGTGGTTGTGGGAAAATGGGGTTCAAAGAAATGAAAATGTGTTGAGACTTACTGGATGCCGGAATCATGCTAGGCCCTCTGTGCTGTAGTCTGCAGTAGCCCCCAATAAAGACATCATTATCCACAATTTTGCACATTGGAAATGGAATATTTATGGAGAAAAGTGACTCACTGAGACCCCCCTCCTAGAAACCGGCCAGGACTGGGCTTCAGGCTCCAGCCTCGGCCGCTCCTTCCCCCGCCGCACCTGCGCTCTCTTCCTGGCCCAAGACTGCTTCTGAAGCCCCAGCGCTGGCAAGGAAGTCCTGGGACTTCAGGTTCCGACTTTTGGCAAAACAGTTTCTGTGAAGAGGTGGCATTCAACTGTTACAAGTGACAACGTAGCAAATGATTTCATTTTAATCCTCTTAAACAGGAAGCCTTGCTGAGCTGAAAAGTGAGTGTGACAGTAGATACGAATCCTGAAGGTGCACATGGCACTCAGGGCAAGAAGACATGTTAAAATCCATCGAACACCAGACAAGGATGGGAAACAGGCTCAGAAATGGGTGACTTTTCAGTCAGACCCAGGATGCTGGCCCAGAGGTCACAGGTGTCCCCTCTACTCATGTCCTGACCTACATACTGCTCTAACCCAGACCCTCTCAGCTGCATGGGGCAGCCCCTCCACTGAGCCATTTCCTGAACAACATTGCAGATGTCTCTTGAGATATGTGCAAGGATGGTAACGAGACACCCGTGTCATTGCTGCAGAAATGGCGTGGGGAGGGGCCCAATGCCTCAGTTCATAGAAGGCCTGGCCAAGTCTCCTAAAATAGCCACGACTCCCCAGGTCTGCTCTGTGTGCACTGGAGATGAGTCCACTTCCTCACAGCAAAAGCACCATGAGGTGTGGACCATTGCTGTCCTGATTTTACAGATGTGGACCCTGAGACCTAGATTTATAATGTGGGTTGCAAGACTCAAACCCAGAGAGCACGGCCCAGAGCCTGACCAACTTCCTCACCCCAGGTCATGGTGTCCACTTCAGTCCTCGGGACTCCCTCCCCACACTGCTGCCCAGAGGTTCCACACAGGGCAGCCGAGTGGACCCTGGGCTCTGCTGCCGCAGCCTGCGCCCTCAGGAAGAGGAGCCCTACCCTGCAGTTGGAGTCTGCCCTGAGTGACCCCTTCCTCTCTCCTTCCTCCAGGCAGAGGAGGAGCCTACAAGAAACCCGGCCCTCCCACACCTTCTGGACCAATCAACACGTGCCCTGTGCCTTCCCTCAGCAGTGACTTCTCAAACACCTACTACATGTCAGGCACGGTGCTGGGGCTGGGAAACCACAGTGAGGGATTCAGACACGGCCCTGCTTCTGGAAGGGGAAAGACAGGAAGACCAACTCCCTCGGTGACAGATGAGGACTCTGAGGCACATAACACAGGACAGAAATGGGAGCAGGGGCATCTGCGTTGGTGACTTAGAGCAGGCGCCAACTACAGGGCTGCCTGTGGGGACAGTACTGCCGGCCAAGGGGCAGCAGGAACAGTGGTGCTGGCAGATGTGGCCTGTGGGGGAGCAGGTGAGCCAGTGTCTGGGAGGAAGGTGAGGCTGTGGGGAGGGCAGTGATGGACCCGCTGCTTCCCCACCCTTCCCTGGTAGATGCCCCTCCTGTCCCCAGAGTCAGAGAACAGATTCACAGAGCCATGGCCATAAACCCTGAGGGTCCTCCTACAGTGACAGGTTCAGCAGTGTTTCCCCAGGGCCCCAGTGACACAGGAAATCAGGGATTGGAACTTTAAAAAAAAAAATTTCTTTTTAAATACTCTCCTTTTAAAAATGGGATTTTTCTTTTTAAAAAACTCTCTGCCCACCCACTTCTCCAGGTCAAGTTTGCAGGGAGCTGCCCTCTTAGGCCACCTGGGTGGCTCGGCTCAGAACTTGAATAAGAAGAACGTCAGCCCCTCCCCTCTCCTGCAAATTCTGCTGGCTGACCCTGAGTAAGCACTCCGCCTGCCCAAGCCTCCGCCTTCCCATCTATAAAATGGAAATCTGCCTTCCAAGTTGCTGCGCGGATTAAATGATACTCCTGCATCAAGTGCCCTAGAACGTGCTCCATGAGGAGCAGTACCCGTGATCACCAAGTTGAAAACTGGGAGTCTGACGGCCTCTGTGCTCCACCTGCATGAGCATTCCAGCAGGACAGGGGGAAGGAACTGACATCCGAGTCTGCCTGAGAGATCCACTGCACCACCCTGTGCAGTCACTGCCGACAGTTCGCATTGGAATACTATTTTTAGAGCATCTTCCTGCAAACTGCAAAATGCTGCTTAGTTTTCTCTCCTGATACTAAAAGCCAATGAGTCAGAGTGAGGAATCTGCAGTGACACAGCTGAAATCTACAATGATCTGGAAAACATACAGGTGAGAAGAGTACTCCTGCCAGCTCCGTGCCAGGGCAGTTCACTGGCCTGTGGGCTCAGAATGCCACACGTGACACCCACATCCAGAGACTCTGAGGGCACAACCGAAAGATGCAAGGATGCAGGTAGCATGGGTCTGGCTCAGCCTGCTAAGGAAACAGCCCCACAGCGTGAAATCTAGGGGACGATGTGCACAACCCCCTGGCTCCGCCCTTCCTCTGCGGCCTCTGCTGCATCCGCGGGTCTCTTCCCACTGAGCAAGGCCACAGGGCTGACCTCCCAGCGATGAGCTCCCTCCTGCCTTTATACCTCTCCTCCTTTTAAGATCCATGGGGCAGAGGACCCGCACCTTGTCTTAGAAGTCGTGTTTCCCATGGTCACCATCAGGGTGTGATCAACACAGGCAGCTACTGTGGACCCTGTGATCCAGCTAACGGTCATCTGGGACCCACTACCTTTCAATGGCTCAGGCCAGAAGGAAGCAAGGTGTCATGCAAGGAAGCCCAGTTTGTGCTTTGCCTCATGAAGAGTACCTTGTCTTGGTCAATGTGCAAGACCCTGAGCAAGTGACAAGTGGTCACTAGGAACACAGAATTTTGGGGCTCTGTGGTAGCAGTATGTCACTGCCACTGCTCACATTACAGACCACGTGCTTACACTGAAGCGCTGTCAGTTGTGTGTGTGCTGAGCTGCTGGAAAAGGTCCAGGCATACAAAGTTTTATATGTGTGTGCACATATGTGTGCATGCTGGGAAATCGCTATCAAGAATGGGAAATGTGGGGGCTGGGAATTTAGCTCAGCGGCAAAGCGCCTGCCTGGCAAGCGCAAGGTAGTGAGTTCGGTTCCCGGTACCGGAGAAAACCCAAAAAAAAAAAAAAAAAAAAAAAAAAGAATGGGAAATGTGGGCAGTGCTGAGAGACAGGCATGGTGGCTTTGCTTTTCTCTAGGGACTGCGGGTAACACACTGATGATGTCTATGAGCTCCAAAGCCAGGACCCGGAGGAGCAAATCTCAGCTCTGCGGCTGTAGCTGTGTTACTAGGCAAGTGAGTTCCCCCTCCTGTGCCTCGGTTTCCACGTCAGTGGTAAAATCTGCATAATGGCACCTGAAGAGTTTAGAATGCAACTAGGAAAATCAGAACATTTACATAAACTTAGATCTTTATCCACCAAAATGATCCTAAAATTAAAAGACTATAAAACTGAATTTTAAAAAAACTCAAGTGGATATTGCAAGACAGTATAATTATAAAAATTCTTATTGATTTAGGATTAAAATTGAAATTTGAAGAGAAAAACTGGATCCAGGTCTCAGGCTTCTGGAGTATTTGTCACATACGCAGCTGGAGGGACTGCCATAAAAAAAAAAAAAAAAAGTGGCCTTTGAAATAAAAATCAGGACTCTAGCGGCAGGTGGAGCAACCAGGAAAACCAGACCAGACCAGGGCCTAGGTGCAGGCACACAGCAGCAGGCGCAGCAGCCAGCTAGACCTGGCCTGGACCCAGCAGGGACACACAGGTGTGACCAAGCAAAACTAGGCCCTGCCTGGGTCCACATGCAGGCCCAGGCCAGAACAACAGCCTAGAAAAGTCCAAAGCAGCAGTGAGGAGCCAGCAGTTGGCAGGTTCTGTGAACCAGTGTTGAGCTTGTGCACACAGACACACGGAAGAGACATCACCATTCTATATCAAAGGGCTCTGCAGAACTCCACCGACAGAAGGCCAGACCCAGCCCACACACAGACACGCCAAGAGCAGCTCCATACCAGCATCATTCCCATGGCAAACTTGGCTGGATTACACAGCACATTTCTGGAATCTGTCTTGTACATTACCCCAGAAGTGTGAACACCAGAGGAATTTTACTACTTCTAGTCTCCCTGGCCTGATTGGCTGTCCTTTTCCTGTCTAGTTGGGTTTCCTGTCTTTCTTTGTGTTTTGTGGGTTTTCTGCATGTTTCCACTCCCCTTTTTTCTTCTCTTCTTATTTCTTTTATTCACTGTTTAAGATTATTTTTTCTAACTGTTTTTGTTCTGTTCTGCTGATCCTATTTCTCTCCCGAGCCACCTCTTGAACTGATGGTACTCTCATGGGAGTAACCATTGTCTCCTCCCTTTCTGATGACTTCAATACTCCTTTGCTTCCTTTTTTATTCTTTCCCTCCTGTGTCCTCCAGTTTCCCAAAACTCCGATCCCCACAGGGTAAAATCGCTGCACTAGTTAGAAAATGCCTGCTTATGAGTACCTGGTGTAGGTTGGAGTTGTTCATATAACTTTAGAGTTTTCTCCTGTAGTTAAAGGAGTCAGGTTCATAGTTACCACACTTTCTCAGTACCTAAGCTGTACCTGAAAATATTGTTACTCTAAACTGTACAAGGATGTCATACAGGTTATAATCAACTTTTCTCCCTCATAGGATAACACTGTGATTGTGTGGGGTCATAATGATCATCAGAGTTCAGTACCACAGGGCCAGATGCTGAGCCAAATGCAAAACTTATCGTCCTTAACAAACTGGGAAGGTAGGTTTGAGAGAGATATAAAGAACCACCTATATCTCTAAGATGTCTCTGAAGCACAGACATCTGGGGAAGCCTCTATAGTAGTGATAAAGCTATCTACCATGAGAAATCGGCAAGCAGCAACACAGAAAATGAACTAAAGTAAGAAAAGAAAAAATATATCTCCCATCCAAGTACTAAACAGGCCTGACCCTGCTTAGCTTCCGGTACTTTTATATAATGGAATATTACTCAGCTGTAAAGAAAGATAAACTTGAGGCTTTTATAGGTAAATGGTTGCAACTAGAGACCATAATCATAAGTGAAATAAATCAAACATACATGTGCAAGCACCGCATTGTTTCTCTAGTGTACAGCCTGAAAGAATTAATTTAAACTAGGAGATATGATAGACATTGCAAATTGATAGGAAAGCACTCAAAGGTAAAGGGTAACTGGGATATGGGAAAAGAGAAGGCAAAGAAAGAGAAAGTTTGTATGTATGTATATGCAGGATAGTTAACGTGGCTGTTCTACTGTCTTGTATTTCTTTGCTGAAAGAAACTGTCAATGAGTCCTTGGTTGATCAGCTTTGTATGTCTATATCTGTTTTCATGAGAAACAACTTTGAAGATATCAACATGTAATACAACAAGCATTGTTAATTCCCTACCACTCTGTTTGTAACTCTGTACTGTCTGTACTGTTCCTTTGTTATTTTGTAAAATGTCGACTGTCTGTTAATATTTTCCTCCTTTTATTTTAAAAAAAAAAGAAAAAGAAACAATAGAAGACGACAAGATGCAGAAGCAGGATGCAACCCCAGACACACAGCCCACCCAGGACGAGCCCAGAACACGAGATAGAGGAAACTGGAAGTCAAACACTGGAACTCTCTCAAATGATATCCACAGATGTGTTTTGAAATTTTATTTTAACTTTAGAATAAAATAAATAAATACGTGCAAAATAATAAAACAAAGTAACAAACAAACATCTGGTCCTGTTGCCGGTTGTGAATGCAGTTCTCACCCAGGAGGGCTCTTGGGTTCTGATGATATTTATTTGCTGGATGTCATGGAAGAGTGCAGAAGGTTGCCTTGGTGCTCAATCACCTTAAATGAGCAGCATCTTTCTCGGCTGGAGCAGGAGGGCCCTGAGAGAGGCAGAGGGAAAGGAAGGGACAGTCGTGGTCAGGTCCTGTTCACAGGGGCCTGGAGGTTCCGCTCACTGCTGACAGAGACCAGAGGTCCCCTGGGATCCTGGGGAGAGAGCGCTGAAGGGCGGGGGCTCAGGAAGCCTGGAGGGGAAGGTGACAGCCGCAGGGGAGAGGAAACCCTCCTGATCTGGTGGTCTCACTCCAGTGCAGGACACAGGACCCTGGGCTGCCCCACCCGTAGCCAGTGACACCAGCCCTGTGGGATCCTCTCTGTGGGGAGCACATCGGGGCTTTTCACGGCTCTGGGGAGGGGTGACCTTAGCATCGCACTTCCACATTCAGAAAGAGACTGCTGCAGGCAGGAGAGCACACTTCCCAGAACAACAGGGCCTCCGTGATTCCTCACCCCGGGGTGAGGAGGGTGAGTGTGTGAGCAATGGGAGGACTCTGCAGAGACATCAGATGCTGTCCACGGCCAGTCATTTAGTTACTGAAGAGGAGACATCGAGGCTGCAGGACAGGGGCAGGAAGGTGAGCTTTAAAGTCACACAGGCCTCACTGACAGCCCTGGTGCCGGAGCACAGGCCCCAGGACCTCTGCCTACACACATGGTGGACGGAGCAGAGCTCCCATCTGGCAGCCTCAACAGGACTCTGGAGAGATGGGGATGAGGACCCAGAGGCTTGAGAGAAGTGTCATGCCAAAGTGGATCACAGAAGAACGAGAAAGGTATCACTCAGAATGGAAGGAGACCAGGGCGGGCAGTGAAGTCAGCCACAGCCCTGGGTCCTTCCTTGAAGTGCTTGTACTCCCTGCACCTCCGCATCTCCGAAGGGAAGGACATGACCGTGAATTTCGCTGTGTCCCTCCTCTGTATCCTCCTTGCCTGCTGTGCTCCTGGGTAAAGAGTGTTCTTCAGCAGTTTAGGCAGGAGTGCACAGTGGCATAACACAGTTCACACAGACAGCGTTTCCTGAGTTAATATTTTTTTTTTCCTCTGCTCTTTTGAGACAGGGTCTTGCTATGCAATTCAGGCTGACCTTGAGCCTACTTTGTATCTTTCGAACTCACAAAGATCCTCCTGTCTCACCCTTCTAAGTGCTAGGATTACAGGCCTGCGCCACCACGCCCTGCTCGGACTTGCTATTTTCACACCTCAGCATATTTCCTAGAAAGGACTGAGGCCAAAGACTTTTATTTGGGGATTTTACTTAAAATAATTGACTCACCAAAGCTGGGCATAGTGGCACAAGCCCATAATCCCAGCACTGGGGAGCCCGAGGCCCTGGTAAAAAGGCCAGCCTGCACTAGAGTGGGATGCTGTCCTAAAAAAGGAAAATGAGATGAAATAACTGTCCCAAAGTAAGACCTTAAAAATGTGCAGCTGATTTAATCAGAGAGGTGTGAAAATGATAGGGTGAGATGTAAACCAGATTCTATACATTAAAACAAAAATGGTGAAGAATTCCATTATGTGTAATGAACATGTACTATCTTTTGGGTACAGAGCATGAACCTAATATTGTTTTTACTCCAAGGACGCTGGGCTCATGTTCTTGTAGCAGAGCAGATGCGGTTCAAAATCCAACCACTTCCATGGCTCTGTGTAACGGACCCCGGGTGACACAGACTGGCTGGGAGGGGAAGGCAGGCTCCCTGCACAGCTGGTGCGTGTGCAGCCCTTGCATGCGGTGAGCACACATTTGGGGTCCTGCCATGCTGGTGACCTGAGATCACAGTGGACCAATGACCTTCTCATGAGAATAAAGTGTTACACTCGCCAGGAGCTCTGTGAGACACTGACGTTCAAACCCTGCCCCTTGCCATGTAAGTGAGACCCTCACAGGTGTGTTTAAACCACTCTCTTAGTTAATGTCATCCAGGGCTTGTGACATGGGAGGTACAGTCCATGGGAGTTACAGAGTCTGTGGGCAACCCAGCCATTCCTCCACCAGCCTTCATCTGGACATCTCTGACCCAGAGCTCCTTCCACACTGGGCATCTGGATCATCTCTTCCCTCTGAGAATCACAGGCAAAACCCTCCTTTGACAGTCCGAGTGCTCCAAGACACACCTTGTCCTGAGATAATATTCACTCACAGAGAACTGAAAATGCAGCTCCAAGTCCACGTTTCCCACAGTAGTTCACGGAAATACTCACTTCTACCCTCAGTCTGTGGACAAAGTGGAGCTGCCCTGCAGACTCAGCTGCTCATTTGGGGGAAATGGGGACACACAGGAGGGACTCTAGTGCCTGACAGCTCCTTATCCATGCGACCTGAAGAGCTCCCCACCCTCTTCATCAGGACTGATGGCCCCTCGTGGTGCCATGCAGAACCCTCCAGCTGACATCAGCTTCAAGGAGTCCAGGGGGCCCAGACACAGACCCTGGGAACCCAGGTCATCTGGCCCAGGGCTGCGCGTCTGGGGACGGAGACAAAGCTGACTGTAGGCCAGGATGAGACTCCCCCCTGCAGCCAGGTTTCCATTTCCTGTTCCTAATAAGGGCTCTTCCACATCAACTTAAACTCGCCCTTTATGGGTCCCAGCTCAGAGGGGGAGATGGAGTCTGTCCCCAAAGTGGTCACAGAGGAGGAGCTGTGCGCCCGTAGTTCATGGGGCAGAGCTCCTGGGAAGAGGCATTGGAGTGGGGCAAGCCGGGAGGACAAGGCAGCCAAGGCAAGGAGTGTGTGAATTCAGGGAAAGTAGCTGGGCTCAGGCCTTGAAAGAGGCTCTTCGTGGGATGAAGAGGACAATCAGGGCGGGCTTCCCTGTGGCAGTGACCGGGACAGGGGGTCCGCAGCAGTGGGAAGAGCAGAACTGAGACTGCACTCAGGACTTGGAGGAGGAAACGCCTGGCAGGGGGTGGCCCACGCACAACAAAGGAGGGAGCACACAGGGTCCCGCGGCTGCTGCAGAGCACACAATAAGAGAGGAACCAGGCATGGAGCAGGGTCTGAGGGGGACAGCAGTCGGGGGTAAGAGCACAGAGGAGCCCAGATGTCATTACCTCTGCACCATAAGCCTGAGAGCAGGGGCTTCTGCAGGCCATGCTCTGCTGCCAGAACCGGGGCTCATAGTCTGCTTCAGGGCGGCCACAGGCTCAGAGGGGCCGAAGGACTGAGTTCCAAGGGTGGTGTCATTTGCCTCTAAAATCGCTTCACCCTCTGCCTTGGGAGGAATCTTTTTTTTTTTTTTTTTTTTTTTTTTTGGTTTTTCTCCTGTACCGGGAACCGAACTCACAACCTTGCACTTGCCAGGCAGGCGCTTTTGCCACTGAGCTAAATCCCCAGCCCCCTTGGGAGGAATCTTTGTTCCACATGACGCCTGCACATTCAGCTCTGAAACATAAGAACAGCCACCAGGACCCACTGTTATCCAGGGCGTCTCTGTGCCACACACAACCCAAGATGCTCACCAAATAAACAAAGTGGCCTTGGACAAGTGTCACCAAGGGGAGATGCCGTCTACACACGGTGATACCTGCCTTTCTGGTGATGCTTCCTACAGGAGCAGTGCTGATAAGACTGCAGGGAGGCAAAGGACACCCAATGTAAGATCGTGCAAGAACAGGAAAGTTGTGACAACCCACACCTAACAGCACATGCGGCCAAGATCAGGAAATCCTAGGGGATGTGTGAGGTGCGTTGCTGAGGAGGAGGAGGGAAAATCAAGCAAACTTGATTGCAGGGGGAGCCTTGGGAGAGGAGAGCGAGACCGGCCCAGTCATGGGAAGATGCCCTTCGGGGGTCAGGGAGCAGCCTGCACTCCGCACCGTGTGCACGAAGCCTGCCAGAGCCAGGGCTGGGCTCAGGACGTGCACTGGCCCTGAAAACCTGCTGTGCTCAGAGGGAAGTGTCGCTGTGATCACGTTGTGTCAAATCATCAGAAAGGTTCAGGTGTTCGACTTTTCACACTCAAAGCGTTTATTGTGCTGCATGCATGGAATCAGGTACCGCTGCCATGATGGGAATGAAAGACAGCATAAAATGTCAGTGCGGGTCAGGTGTGTCCAAGCGCTAGGCCACTTGATGGAGCTTGTGTTTTATGTCCTCCGATCCAGAACTGAGTGTCAATATGCACAAAAGCGCACTCCTGGCGAGGGAGATGCAGTGACTTGCAGGCCGGGGCCTGAGGCTGGCTGCATGCCAGGCTCCCAAGGGCTCATCTCAGGCTACTAGAGAACCTCATGTTTCGGTGTGGCCCTGAGAGAGCGCAGGGGCCCTGTCTCCTCCCCACACAGCGTCCTGGCAATGCACACACAGCCGGGAGCCTCTGACATTTCCTTCCTACCTGGCGAGAGCAGCCACTGCTTTCCAGCATCGCTGTGGGCTGCGACCATGCGGGGGGCGGAGGGGGAAAGGCTCACGGCCGCTGTGTCAGATCCATGCTCAGGGCGCTGACCCAGCTGGGCTCCCACACAGAGCTTCCCGGGGATGCACGAGCCCCTGGGCTCCTCGGACTGCTGGTGGCTGAAGGGTCCTCTGGGAAGCCCTTGGGGACAGGCTGCCAGGCAGGGAGCTGAAAGGAGAGGAGGCTTCAGGACAGACAGTCGCACTTCTCCCTTTGCCGAGCACGCATTTCTGATGGCCCCGCCTGTGGGGGACACCACAGAGGGAGCCAGGCCCAGAGGGAGACACGGTGCACATCAGGACATGTCACCTTCTGTGTGCCCGGGGATGCTCAGGTGCAGTGCCCAGCAGGACTGGCCCGGAAGTAACAGTCACGGGTCCGAGCACCAGGGCTCTGCAGTGACGGACGAGGTCACGTCTAGTACCCTCTCCTCCCAAGCATAGTCCTCTTTCCTGGAGAGAAGGCTTCCCAGAGTGTGCAGGGCCCAGGACAGAGAGAGGGTGGCTCTCCCTCCACAGCACAGAAGGACACGGACAGACAGCGCCTGGGGCTTGGGCCCAGGGAAAAGTGTGGGACTAATTGTGCAACAGTTGCAGGTCACAGGTAGTTTCCTGGGCTTAGGGACCTGGTGACCTGCTGTGCCTCAGGTGTGCCCCCACCCGTGCATCTGCAGTGTGCTGCATGCAGGGAGACAGCAGCTGAGAGCAAGGCAGTGCAGGTGCCCATCCCTACAGCAGGTGCTGTGCAGTCCGCATTCATGGCTCTCTGCGGGGGACGCTGCGTGTGACCCCCACATGACTCGTCCCTCCCATGGGGCTGTGCGCCCCCTCCAGTGAATCACTTCTACTTCCACAGGGATGCGAGGGGCTGTGCTCAGACCGAGGGCTGAGGAAAGGCTGCCAGGAGCCTCAGGCCAGGGCTCCAGGGCTCAGGAGGGGACGAAGTCAGCTGCACACTGGTCTGGGCCTCTCTCCTCCCCTTGCAGATGCTCTTCACACTGAGGTCTTTTCCTGTTTCCTCACAGTGATCTCCAGGTGTCTGTCCTGCCTCATCCTCCTGGGAGCACCAGCATAGACTCCCCCGACTCTGCTTGGATTCACAGCCTCTGCCCAGCCCTCTCTCTCCATCTGCGGCCTCCATGCCTTCAGTGAGCTCCGTAGATTTTTTGTTCCTTCAGGTTCCTCTTTGCTCTTTTTTAAGGGACGGACTCAGGATGTCACCCAGACTGGTCTCTGTATCCGGCCAAATGAGTTTCTTGCCTCAGCTTCCCGACCCACTGGGTCTCACCATGCTCATCATCCGAACTCCTGTTCACCGTCTCCCCTCGTGGCCTACACATTTCTCTGTGCTGCTCACACCATGCCTGGACCCCTCAGCGTGCCTGTGTCACTCCAATTTCCGGCCTCTTGTGCTTGTGAGCAGCACTTTGCACTGCCCCCTCACACAGGCTGCCTGGAGACCGGCCACCCCTGCCTGAGCCCAGCCAGGCACCAGGTGTCACCCACCACCCAGGTCACTGTGCCCCAGGAGCACGAGCCCGGCTTGTCCTCCACATGCCTCAAGGCACAGTTTATTCCCCAGCCATCACCAGTCTCTGGACACTCAGCAGATTCTGCCAGGGGTGCTGCAGGGCTGAAGGGTCGGACACCTTACACCAGCTAACCTCGGGGTTAAAGGCACTGCCAGGCAGGCACAGGGGATGTGAGACTTGCAGGGATCGGATCGAACAGGGCCGCAGATGCAAGGAGCTCTCAGGACCTGGTGCATCATGCAGTTCCTTCCCAAATGTCTTGTGAGACAAGCTCACTCACTCAGCAACACGAAGCTCTGGGGTGAGCCAGCACCTGCTTACGGCGGCACCCGGACATCCTGGACCCTCGTGTGATCTGTGCTATTTAGTTAGACCCAGGCTGGAAGCAAAGAAGTCTGCTCCTCTCCCTGAATTCCTCCAAAGAGCTCAAGTTCCATAACCCCACTGTGTGACCATCTCACCAATGCGAACTTTCTCTCCATCCTCAAGGGCGTCCC
This sequence comes from Chinchilla lanigera, assembly GCF_000276665.1. NCBI lineage: Eukaryota > Metazoa > Chordata > Mammalia > Rodentia > Chinchillidae > Chinchilla > Chinchilla lanigera. Next base: position 3,977,276 of record NW_004955524.1, on the reverse strand, counting down.
CATCTGGCCTCCGTTTCCCATATTGTGCACTACAAACATGCAGCAATCGAACAAGTGGGAGGAGCCCTGTTCTCCCGCCTGGGCCTCACATGTGAAAGGCTGCGGGTCACACCGATGGGACTTGGCGGGCAGCCGGGTGTGAGAACTGGCTTCTGCTCAGTGCGGATCCCTCTTCCCGCCCCTGTGGGGATGGCTGCACAGCCAGGTCTCCCTGTCCAGGTTCTCTGCAATGGACCAAATCTTCAGCCTGTGTTTCCATTACACACCTTTCAGAGCGGAGACAGCATTGCTGAATTTGAGCTTCCTGGACCCGGGACTGAGAAAACTGCACAGGATGGGGACACCCACTGGCTGCATGCAGGGAGGAGTGCACTTCCTGGCCTCCCTGAGGACTGCACAGAAACTGTGGGATGACAGGTTCCGCCTACACACAAGGTCCCTGTTTGATGCGCGGTTCACCTGGCATCCTCTGTGCATGCCTTGGCCAAGTTCACGGATCTTGCTCAGCTGAGCGCTGGACGCGCCTCCCTCCTGTCACGCAGCTCCATGGCACAGTCAGTGCCTCTGCGCCTCACCACGGCTCTCCCTACCACGAAGCCCCATGCTGGACAGCTCTCTGCCTTCTATCTTCCTCCTCTCATTCCACTAGGGAGAACACAATCCTGTTACCTGCCGAGGAGGCTTGTGTGTCCAACATCCCACCAGGACCTTCTACTACAGCAAGTCCCTAAGCTACACCTAGGAGTCCCATGATCCACCTAAAAGCACTCACAGAGATTCCCTACTGCACTACTGAAAGTACTGAACAACAAGCTTCCTGGCTACTTAAGAGGGGAGGAAACCGGAATCCAGGAGGGGCCAGGAGTGGTGGCACAGGCCTGCAATCCCAGCCCTAGGGAGGCTGAGGCAAGAGCACTGACAGGAGTTGCAGTCCAGCCTGGGATGCATGGTGAGGTCAAGGCGTGCTGAGCACAATGAGACCTTGTGTCAAAAAATGCTGAACAAACAAAAGCAACCTGGAACAATCCACGATGCCCTCCACCCAGTCAGTCTTCAAACCAAGCCCAGGCTGTGAGGAATCTAAGCCGCCTCCCCCTGCCGCCCCTCTTTGCTGTGAGGATGCTGGGAGATGCTGCTGCTCTCCAGGAGCCCCGTTCTACCAGGGAGGGAGGTGAGAGAGGGATCCTGTGGCTTCGCATCCACCTACACCTGCTCGCTCCTCCACTGAGGCCCCCCACGGGCCCAGACTCGAAGGGAAACAGAGACACTGACAGAAGCGATGGAAAGACTGCTTGTCTGCTGGGCTCTCCCGTGAGCTGGGCACCTTGGAGAAGCCGAGGCTGAGCAGGGCCAGGGGTCAACTCACCCGGGCAGAGGTGGAGGGCGAGGCGCGTGGCCGTCATGCGCCACTCCTCATGGAGCTGGTGGCTCTGCCCCTTACATCTCACAGGGTTCTTCTGGGACAGCAGGCCCCTAATGCTGCAGCGGAGGAAGAGGATGGTGTCCCTCCATTTGTGGAACGTTGTCCATAAGTGTGTCCACATTTGGGCCTGAAGCTCCATTGCAAATCTGAAATCCCAGAGGGAGGAGAGAAGGTAACATTTACACTTAGGACTCAGCTTTTGGCCTGGTCAAGAATGACAACCCAGGACATCCTAAGGGAGAGAAAGGACCCACAGAGTGCAGAGGGGTGATGGTGAATGATCAGGATTTTGCCAAGGAGTTCTCTGAGTACATCCCAGGGAGCCCTTCCAATGCCACGCTGCCACGTGTTTGCTGACCACGTCACAAGCTATGTGGCAGGGTAACACCCAAAAGCAAGCATTTTCATATGCCACTCAGTGATATCTGAGTACACCAAGCAGTGATATCTGCAGTAATTAGTTCCTCGTGGACACAGGTTTGTGCCTATGACAAACCTGACCATGGGCTAATGTGCCACATGCAGAGATCAGATCTGCATCGCTGAGTTTATTTTTTGTTTGTTTGTTTGTTTTTAGTATTTGTTTTTATTTTTCTTCCGGTACCAGGAATTGAACTCACGACCTTGTGCTTGCTGCGCAGGTACTGTGCCACTGAGCTAAATCCCCAGCGCCCTGAGTTTAATCCTTCAGGGGACAAATGGTGCTATGTGCGTGTGTGACTTTTCAAAGCCGTGATCATTTGCAGTTCTGCTGAATTCTGAGTGGGTCACTGAGGAAAGGGATACCAGCAATGACAGTACAAGACCAGCAAGCAAAGTAACGTGCTTTGATCATGTGCTGTGTGCATGCCTGACTAAGAGCACAGGGGCGCTGAGGCACTGAGGCGCTGCTGAGCGAAAGAGACCACGAGCCTCAGGGCCTCCTTCCAGTACTGTGATTTCACATGAGCTTCCTTTGGTCCAGTTCCATTTCTAGCTTTGGAATCCCAGCCAAACAAGCAAGGTGAGCCTCACGGAAAGCGGGGGAGCATCTCCTCCCCACGGTCTCCCACAGGAGAGTGCAGGGAACCTCACTCAGTGCCCTTGGGCAGAATGACACTGGGAAGGAAACCAGAGAAGTGGTGCAGCTGGGGACCAATAGAAGCAGCAGCAGGAACAGGCCCCATTCCTGGATGGTGCAGGAGGAGGTAGACATACAGAGCCCTTCCTGCTCTTCCTGCACCTGCGCTCTCAGAGGCTGTCCCTGGGCTCACAGGCCGTGACGTTCACACTCACCCGAGCACTTTGCTTGCCTTCTGCTCCTGTGCTCTCCCAGTGTCTTCAGCTTCTGCAAAAAATACACACACAGTGTCACAACAAATGCACCCACACCCTAACCCTACCCGAGCCCAGCCCTGGGCCTGACCACTGAGGCAGCAGCACCAGGGACAGAGCCTCAGGTTGGACATGGGGCACAGGGGCCTTGCCCCCCATGCACACTCCCTGCAGACGCCTGGGCAGGTCGGTGACCTTGCTGACCTCACCATGCTCAGCACTAGCACAGAGAGGAGCCCTGCAGGATGGCATGGCCGAGACCAGGCAGAGCTCACGTGACAGCAGGCTCCACACACGGTAGATGCCAGGGCGTGTGTAGCTCACTCCCGCTTTGCCAGTGGCTGGGTCCGGAGACCAACCTCAGCCCTCTGCTACCTCAGCAGAGCAGGGACAGCAGACAGGATGGTCACACAGCGAAGAGGTGCTGTCTGCCCCGGGGCTGGGGAATGACGGGTGTCATGGCTACCTTCCCTCTGCAGCATTCAGATTCACAGTGGGACATCACAGATCACCTCTCCCTAAAACTTTATTCACTGACTAAAAGCACCCACAAATTTCAACGCTTCTCTGTGACCAAGATCCAAAGATCGTGAGAAAGAGGAACAGAACCTGAGTTTTATCTCCACAGAGGCCAGCAGGAGGCCGGGCCGTGGGGCTCCTGCTCAACAAGACAGGGTTTCGTGGAGAGGGTCGAAGGGAGCCCCGCTCTCTACCTGTCAGTGAGGTCGGGCTGGCAGGAAGAAGAATGCTTGAGGTTGACACGTGACAGAAACCAAAGCCCGACAGGGAGAAAACCCCTGGCACTGGGAAGAGGACAGTGCCACAGCCATGGGGGAGGAAGGCAGGCTGAAGAGAGGCCCTGAGGAAGGCAGCACAGAGGGGGAAGCTGCTGTGAGGTGGGAGCCTCAGCTTCACAACTGCACCTCCAAGTACCTGGGGACTCTGCCGGCCCCGCAGATGTGCAGAGCAAGGGGAGGAAAGGGCAGGAGCAGCCACTCCCAGCACCAGGACAGAAGCCCCGCGAGGACCCCTGCAGGAAGAGGTCTGAGCCTGGTGGACACAGACTGCAGGGGGCTGTGAGGGGCTCCTGTCGGCTCTCCTCACTCTGGCCCATGTGCAGATCTGAGCTCTGTACTGTGAGGCCCAGGCTGACAGAGCCCTGCCAGGCAAAAGGAACTCAGCACAGCTCCAGAGCCACAGACCCCCGCCCCTGTTCTGTACCCAAAGGGGACACCTGGGCGGGCTGCAGCCACCTCTCTCAGCTGAGACCCTGGAGAGCTAGAGCCCTGGACAGTGGAGCGGCACTTCTAGCAGGATGACAGGGGACTCACTGGTTTCATGGCATACAGGGCTCGCTTCAGGATCATCCACAGGGGCGGCGGTGTTCAGGTGATGTTCCTGTAGCACTGGTGGAAAGGCCGGCCCAGAACCGAGGAAGGACAGTTCTGCCACTGACTCTGATAAGACATCCACTTCCTCCTCACGCAGCTCAACACTGAGACGGGGGTGGGTGGGGATCAGGTGGAAAAAAGATGAAATTAGGAGGAATGAGAACACAGCTTTCTGGGTCAGCTTCAGTCAATGCTTCAGGGTGACTTCCAACACCTGGGGCCATCCACACAGAGGATGAAGCACACTGCTCTCTGACTTGGGCATTGCCTGATTGCTACGGGAAAGACAGCCAGAGTGAGAAACAGACAGAGAAGCACACAGACAAAGGAAGACACACGGAGGAGAGAGCAGCCCCCGCTCCTGGAGCAGTCCAGATGACCCAAGGATGAAGATAGAGAGCCTTCCCTCTGAGGAGCAGTCATGACAGGGAGCTCGCGGCGAGAACTGCAGCCAGGCCCACCTTGTGCAGGACCAAGGGGAGTTCTACAGGCTCCGGACTCCAGGCTCTCGCAGTGACTGCAGGGGAACCTGGGCTCTCTAAGCCTGCGCTCATCAATACGCAGACACGGCATGGATCTCTGCGGCTGCCCCAGCTGCTTTCCTTCCCGTGCCTCAGCTGCCCACACACTCAGGCCACAGTTCAGAAAGACAATGTGGGATCCTGACTCTGACCTTTCGGAGGACAAGAGGTTTCTTTCAGCGTGAGAAGAATGCTTGGCTCTCTGTCTACAAGTGCCCTCTCCAAATGCCCCTGAGGAAACCGAGCACCTTGCTAAAAGGTCACACTGTCTCTGCTTGGCTGAAAGAGGCCATGGCCATCGGCGGGCTCTTCTCACCCTTGAGAGTAAAATCCGTGGCCACTCCCCACCCCAAGCCTTGAGTTTTGCACAACCCCTCTCCTGTCATACTTGCTTACCCCCCTGAAACGTGCACTGTTACCTGGAGTCCATCTCCTCCTCCTCGTCTCCATCAGAGTGGTGCTCTGCAAGCAAATTCAGAAGGACCCACATGGTTATTGCGTGTGGCCCCCACGCCCATGAGACACCACCGCCTACCTCAGCATGTGGACATGAATGGGTGAACAGGATTTTCAGATGGGCAAGGGGAACTGAACTGAGTGACCTCTGCATCAGCCGTACAGACAGTCTGGGGTGACATGCTGCTCCTATGTACAAAAGGAACCTATTTGGGAGTGAATATCTTGGTCTGAGTCATCCTGGGCCAAATACTCCTCACGCCTGTCTTGTACCACGGCTCCCACCCACTGTGCTTCCTTTCACTAAGGAAAGGAGAAACAAGCCCGACTACAACATCCACACTTTGGCTTTTCCCTAGCACCCTCCATCCTCCTCCTATCATTTATACAGTGGGAGTTCTCTTCATGTCACCCGAAATGCAACCACCACATTCTACAACATCCAATCCCTAGAGAAAGCCCCAGGAGTGACACGAGCCCTCTGGAAGGACACTCACAGAGATTCCCTGCCTGAATGGGACAAGGACAGGGCTACACATGTCATGAGACATGTGAGATGAGCAAACAGAAATCAAGGCAGATCAGCCTGCGGCCGCCTCACCTAGGCCCAGCTGGAGGAGGAGGTTCTGGACCTGCTTGCACCACTCTGCATGGTGTTTTTGGTGGCTCTGCTCCAGGTGACACGCAGGCCCACCCTGGTTCAGCAGGTCCATCAGAGTCTGGCGCAGTTCAAACAGGATGGATCTCCACCTCTGAAACTGCTCTACAGGCTTTGAATTGAAGCTCAGCTCTTTAATGATGAACCTGAAATGCCCAGGGAGAAGGGAGCGCAGAACTCACAACGGGAAGTCAGCTTTCGGGCCTGGTCATACATGACAACACAGCATGTGCTGAGCAATGAGGAAAAGTAGCCGAGTGTACACGGGTGGTTGCACAGTGATTGGGACATTGCCAGGGATTTCTCTGAGTCCATCCCAAGGAGCCTTTCCAGTGTAAAGCTGTTCTCCGCCTCTGGAATTTCTGCAAATTCTCTGGAATCTAAGCAAATTCACAAATGAGCAGCCAGGCACTGAGAGGCTACCGTCCCCCATCACAGACACCATCCTTCCCTGGCACAGAAATGGAAATATCTGCTCAGGGTTAGGAGCGGGCATGAGGTCTCCTCTTCTGAGGCAACACGCGAGCATTCCATTACCTCAACATCCGTGCGCCTGCTCATACTTCATGGACACAGGGGAAACTCAGGCTGCTGTGCAGAGGGCAGAGGGGGCAGGCACACTGACATGCTGCCGGGAAGGTGACAGCCCTGGGCTCCGGCTCAGGAGACCCGGAGACTGCATCCCAGGCCTGTGCCCTGCTTCCTCTCCTTCCACACCTGCCTGCCCAGCTGCACCGCCCTTGTGTGGGAGCAGAGCAGCGACTCCGAAGAACCACAGGCACAGACTTTTAGCAGAGCCATCAAGGGGATGCCAAGGGCTGGGTGTGCTGGTCCATGCCTGTAATCACAGGACTCTGGAGGCTGAGGCAGGATGACCACTGGGAGCTCAAGGCCAGCCTGTACTGCATAGCAAAATCCTGTCTCAAAAAACAAAAAATAGAGACAGAAGGAGAGAGGGAGAGAACGCAAGACACTGGAGTAGACAGGAACAAGGGGAGCACAGGAGACTTTCATCTGTGGGAACTACAGCTCCAACCCTAGAAGAGAAACACAGACCCTCCATGGACCCTGGATCAGCCTCCAGTCACGTCACGCAGCTGCTCATGACGGGCTTCCAAGAAACATTTGGAAAATGACTAAACTGCAGAGGACAGTGTTTGCAGGGAGAGCAGACCAAGCAGACCTTTAGCGTTTTCAGCACAAGTCAACACTGCAGTGCACAGAACAGACCCAGAGTTCCATGGGAAAGGGAGGCAGTGGACAGAGGAGCCACTGATACAAACCAAGCACAGCAGAAGAGCAGAAGGCCTTGCCCAGATCAGAACACACTAGCTATGACTTGGAAAAAACATATCACCTCAAAAATATCAACAGAAATCTCCAAACACTGAATGCAAAAGGAAGAGGGAACAAAAGTGTTTAAATTAAAAAACAAACATTGAAAGAAACAAAATTAAGTACCTAGCTGGTGTCAGAACTCAAATGTAGAGCATTCTGTAGCACTGAAAAGAACATGACTATCTATCTTTTAAAAACTTTAAAATAAAAAAACAATATCAACAACAAACACTTGCTGGGAATAGAAGAAACTATAGCAAGAATTCAGGCTCCACAGGCAGCACCAATCCATTGCCCTCTAACGCATGCAAGGAACGAATATGTGGAATTTGAACTGAAACACAGTGCCAGCGACAAATAGTAGCAAATTGAATGAAGTTCTAATGTGCAAACTTAGCAAAACATGCATAAGGACAAGATTGGAGCTACATCAATGCAGACATCATCCACATATGTGCGTTAGGCTCAGGACTGTCAGCCTGAAAGTTTTCCAGTTCTCCATCTAGCAGTTCCAAGCAGTGACAATGTAAAACCAGCAGACAACTCTGAAGACATCAGATAGATTCTCAAGTTTATTTGGAGTCAGAGGACCTAAAAGAACAAACAGAAGAAGGACAGATGCCAAAGCCAAAGCTCTGACTGGGCAGGGGCTGGGAGAACAGGCACCGCTCCTCAGCTCCTGAGAACGGAGCCCAGGATCAGCCCTCACTGACGGAGCTCGTGAAGGAGCCGGGGCCACTCACGCAGAAAGCAGAGTCTGTAATGAGAGAAACGGAACAAGTGCACAGGCACTGGACACACACACACAGCTCCAGACAGAGACCTTACAGTTTCACAGGAATTAAATCAGAATGGATGACAGATGTCAAGGGAAAAACAAAAGCTTTTCCCAAGAGAAAAGACAACACAGAAGAAAATCTATGTGACCTGGATTGCAGCATCTCTTAGCCAGCACAGAAGGGCACAGTCCATGAAAGAAACAACGTGTAAGTCACACACTGAGAAAACTGACCTCTGCTCTTGAGATCACTCAGATGGGAGCCACACAATGGAGGAAATCACTGCAAACCACATCAGGGAGGATACACGGAGACCTGGTTGTTGGGGCTCTCGGGGAGGGGCAGAGGGAGGGATGCCCGGACTGACACAGTGGACGTTTAGGCCAGGGAACTATTCTGCGTGACACCGGAATGGGACCGTGTCAGTACACATCTTCCCAAACCCACAGGAAGCACAGCACAGACAGGAAACCTAAGGGACACTGCGGTCCTCAGTTACCAGTAACCAGTACTATGGCTCCTCGCTCACAGCGAAGGAAAGGCAGTGGCCGGGCCGTCAGGACCAGGAAAGTCTCTCTGAGGGAGGTGCTGAAGCCTCTCCGGTCCTACAGGACCGAGGGCCTGAACCAGCCCCAAAGGGTGAGGGCCTTAGCTTTCCCAAGTGCATTCACGACGGCTCTCTTCCTGCATAGGATGGTGACCAAGACCACGAGAGCTTTCTTCTGACGGGAATTCAGGAGAGATGAAGTGATCAGTCACACACAGTTAGTGAGAAACACTCAGGCTGGGGTTTGGGAAACTTCATGTTTAGAGCAGAATGATTTTTACTCTAATGGGCTGCCTCCGACCACAGCCTGATCTCAGCTTTCAGACTCGATGGATGTGGTCCCCTCAGGACAGAGCCCAGGTTCCATCAGGGACAAAGGACGCTGCGATGCTGTGATGTCCACACTGTGTATTCCTCCCCTGCATTGCCTCGTGGGCACTCCTGAATTTGCCACAGCTCTAAGTGTGACACAGGCACCAGGACAGTTGCCAAACAAGTCACTCTGAGAGTGCAGTGTCCCGTGAGCTGGGGACGTTAAAGCAGCTCAACTTAATTAGGGCCTCAGGCCTCCCCATATGGGTTGAGGTTGTGGGCCAGCTCCTCACCCAGCCTGCAGCCCTCAGGTGGACCCTGTTAGTGGCCACAGCCCTTGTTGCTGTCAGCGTGATCTCTGCTCGGGAGGACCTCCAGACGCTCCTTCAGCAGCAGTGACACTTCTCTCCTTTCTTTCAGCTTATGGCTTAACTCCGAGAGCCCCCGTTCCTGCTTCCGGATGAGGAGCACCGACAGCCCAGGAGGACGAGAAGCAGCCATGTGAGCTGTAGAGAGGCGTGGGGCACTCACAGGGGCCCTGATACAGGTTTTGTGAGGAGATCCCGGGGTCCCCTAAGCAGAACTCAGGCACATATTTGGACAGACTCCTGTGGCAAAGGAAAAGGAAGCAAATTAAAGGGCTGTCCTTCATCATCCAGTGCTCCTGTAGGCCACCCAGACATTTGTTTTTGAAAAGTGCAAATGAGGATCTTCAGAGCAATCCAAGTGCATCAGCTGCCACCTCTTTCTTCCCTGCATGTTTTATGAGTACCTGGCGCCCATGTCCGTGGGGTTCCTGTGCTCCCTGGCCCTCACTCGGTCTTGGTTCCCACAGCCCAGCTGCCCGCTTCAGGGACTCACACACCTTCCCCGACCACCCGCACATGCCCTTACCTCAGCTGCTCGGCCAGGGGCAGTTGTGCAGGCAGTTCCTGCTCCTCGGGGTGCAGCCTCTCCCCCAACAGAGAGTCAACGTCATCTATGGACCTCTCGGCCCCTGAGAAAAGACACATGTGCATGGCTCAGCGGGCAGCTGGACATGCAGTTCTGTGTACCACTTGCAGAGGAGCTCAGGCCCACGGCAAGGACATGGATAGCTCAGCACCAGGACCACTTTCCACATATTTATTTCCTGGTTTCCTCAATAGCTAATATCTGATAATCCCCATTTCAGAGGAAAGGACAGAGAAGCTGGCAGGCAAGGACACTGACAAATGACTCAGACGGCCGGACGCACAGTCAGAACTGGCATCCCTGTGCTCTGAATGGGCATCCGGGACCATGGGGATGGCCGGGCCTGCAGCCTTCCCACTCACACCTTCAGCTGGGCATGCAGCAGCGCCAGCTCTGTTCTTGGATTAGAGCTGAGAGGGCCATGGGCTGGGATTCCCACGAAGAACAAGGTTCTGAGAGAAGAAACATCTTCCCTGACCATGTGCATACAATGTACAGCAAGGCAGCATGAGGAACTGACAGTAAACACCCGACACTGTAATGCAGGTGTCAGTTAGAACAGCAAAACCCACCGCGAGTGTGGACCTGGGCCAGGCACTGCTGCAGGAGTGTTACTGCAGGGACTCATGAATCACTGCCACCCAGTGCAGGAGGGACTGGGGGAGACCGCAGGACGGGAGCCGTCTGAGGCCCGGAGGACAAGACACTTGTAGTAGAGTCCCGGGACGGTACGGAGCCCACACTCCACACAGTTCCTCACAGGGCCTGGGGCTGGCTTTCTCCCTCCTCACCCCCACCGTCTTTCCTTGCAATTAAATCTGTCTGCAAGGACAACATGAGTGAGATACAAGTAGCCTCTTCCCAAAGCTAATCTGGCGACTTCCTTCACACGGTTCACTTTTGATTATTTTATGAGTCCCTTTCAACCGACAAAAAAAAAAAAAACTAAGGATAAATTTTTGGAGAGAACACTGTAGTCAGTGTGGGAACTTCAGGCTCAGAGCGGGTGACATTCCCCATGGTGAGTGTGCTGTGCCGAGCGCTGCCCCCTCACTCCGCAGTCCCCACTGCCCTCTCCCGCACAGGCCCATGGGTCCTGCAACAGGCTGACTGCGAGAGGCCGCCCTGCTGCTGACTGTGCAGTGGGCCCCAGCTGGCGCTGCCCTCCACACTCCTCTCACTGCGGCCTCACGGCTCGGAGCTCGGACTCTCGAGGTCCCCATGGACTCACTGCCCAGCCCCCTTCCTGAGAGCCGCTGGCTCACGGAGAGACCAATGGTTGCTACATTCTTGTACCCCAGACACGCCTTCCACTGAATGGCAGGGACTGGCTCTCCTAGAGTCCTGACAGCAGCCTGTGCCCCACCACGCAGGGCTTCCCCTTGCCATGCCAGGCCCTGGTCTCCATGGTGACAGTGATGGCTGCCACACATTCAGTTAGGCTTGGAATCTCCCTGAGCTCCTTTGAAACCTTCATGAGCACCGTCCCTGGCACAACCAGCAGGGAGCACTGCCACTCGGACTCCACAGAAGCTTCAGTGCCAGGCTGGTCTCTGGTCCCAGAACCTTGGGCCAAGAGAGATGCTACGTGTCTGGAGGAAATGATAGGGGACACAGAGGGACCTCATCAAACTGGCCTGGCCTGTTCTTAAGAAAAGCAGACCCCTGCAGGCCTTCAGCAGGAATTGGTAACTGGCATTCTGCCCTGGCCCCATCCTACTCCTCGGTATCAACTGGGAGAAACAGTTTTGCATTCAAATGGAAATGGAGGGCAAAACCAACTTCCACCTTCCTAGGAATGTGCAAAGGTGAATTTATTTTGATAAAGTGAAGAGAAGAACCACTTTTGGAGACCAGTTCACTTAGAGAAAAACAGAATCATATATCATTTTGGTCGCTGTGTACCTACACAACTCACCACGTTTCGGCTCCTTGTGGTCCGGGGAGCCGAGAGCTACTCCAGGTCTAACAGAATTTGATCTGCAGTCTTCAAATCGCAGTTCACACTCTCCCATCCTAGAGCTCATGTTCTCATCAAATTCCACCACACTCATGTCAGCCCCTGCATCGGGGCTGAGCGGTGCCGCCATGGTGACCGCGGTGAGGTCAGACGGACATCCAAGGGCTGTGGAGAAATCCAAACACAAGCTGGGGTAAAATCCAAGGGAATCAAGATGAGCTTGGTGGAGCTCTCCTGTCAACACAGCCCTCGAGGCTGAGGCAGGAGGATCACTGTGAATTCAAGGCCAACCTAGGCTACATATTGAGTTCACAGCCAGCCTGAGCTACATAGGGAGACCCTGTCCAAACAAACAAACAAAGAGGCAAACAAACAAGCAACAAACTAAACAAAAGAAATCAGTAGCTTGGGTCAGCACTGAGGAGGGACAGTGAGAACACTGATAGACTCACTGTTGGGAGCACATTGATCCACACCCTCAGCACTTGTGAATTTCACTGACGAATCCATGTCCCGAATCCGAGTTCAGAGCAGAAGATCCGGTCTGCACTCAGACTCAGGCTCCAGGGAGTCTGTTGTGGCCGGGCTTCCCTGGCAACGGTTGGCAGTTACCTCAGAGAACTGGAAGGTAGTGATGTCATGGAATGCCGGAGCCCCTGCCTCCAGCTGCCCCTGCTGTGCTGATACACAAGGCCCCAGTCCCCTCAGAAAGTCACCACTGATTAGGAACTGGTGCTCATCCACGACTCCCAACAGTTGTTCACCCTTGGGCGGAGCGCAAAAACCTCTTTCCCAAAAATCCCAGGCATATTTCTCAGTGTCCACACTTCCACATGTACATCGCCATCCGCACAGAAATCGTTTCCCAACAGTTCACGTTTCTTTAGGGTGGGCTGGAGGGTACCTCGCCATGTCTTTATCACTAAAACAGTTCTTAGGGGTTTGGCTGAAATCCAAACTGTAAAGTGAAGCAAAGGAAAACATACAAAACTATCAGGAAATGATTCTCTGAATATTCTCTGAATATTCTCTGATTATTTGTGCTTGTTTGTCGTTTGTTGAGACCAGATCTTGCTATATAGCTTACACTGTCCTTGAAATCCCTGTGTAGCCCAGGCTGGCCTCAAACTAACAGAGATCCTCCTGCCTCAGCCTCACCAGTGCTGTGATTGTGGACATGAACCACCACTCTCTGCATCACCCATTATTTCTAAAGCCATGGAAACGTGTAGGGCATAAAGCATCCTATAGCACTAAGACATTATTAACTCACTAGGGCTTCACTTTTCTGCATTCAGCATGTGATCCCGGCTGCTAGAAGCACTTTACACGAGCTTCTTGGGAAACTGTTGGCTTTTCCTAAAGCTCAGAGTGACATCACTACCTCCGAGCCTCTTCCTCCAGGATGGGTTGTTTGTGTGGTTTTCTTTTTCAATGCCACTGAATTGTGATTCCTGGATTTCATTTAAGCTCCACTAGAGCTTTTTCCAGCTGTCAACATTAGTGAAATAGCTCACAGACCAAATCTTGAGTACTTAGAGTTTCTGTTCAGGGGAGACATGTGAACAGGAGGGCTTTTCATGCCCGCATTCAGATCCCTGGGTAAGGAACAAGTCATGGCCCGTCAGAAGCTGTTCCTGGACACTGGTTGTGGATAGGTGCATGCAGCGAATGCTGCATGACCATGGTGGAATTCCACCAACAACACGGTAAGGGCATGGCCAGGAACACAGTGTCATGGGGCCCAGTGAAGCTGAGGCTGAGGCTGAGGAGGGGAAGCCTGCAAGAGGGGGTGACGTCTGATCCCTGTCACTGTCTCAGCACCGGCCGAGGCATCATCAGCCTGCACTTTCAGCAGAGATGCTCACAGGGCCAGCACCTCCCAGGTTAGTTGTGAGAATCCCAGAACGGGGACAACAGGAGTGACCCAGAACCACAGAGCACCCGTGTCCAAGTGCAAGAAGGAGACCTGGGCCTCCTGCACCACCCAGGAAAACACCTCTGCTCTCACACTGCCCCCAGCTGTGCCCAGCTAAGGCACAGGCTCCTGTGGCTCACCACGGCCCTTTGGGAGGATTTTGCCCAGTCACCAGGAAGCCCCGAATCAAAGGCAAAGCCAGGAGAGAGCCAGTGTTCCAGGAGCGGCTAGACACCTGGGCTCCAGTCCGTGCTCGCCCACACCGCCACGGTTCCCAGCTGAAACGCGCGGAGAGAGCCAGCGAGAGCCAGTGTTCCAGGAGCGGCTAGACACCTGGGCTCGAGTCTGTGCTCGCCCACACCGCCACGGTTCCCAGCTGAAACCCGCAGAGAGAGCCAGACCCCCTAGCCA
>NW_004955524.1:3953551-3957549 GCF_000276665.1 Chinchilla lanigera | reverse complement strand
CTGTATTGTCTGTATTGTGCTTGTGATATGTTGTAAAATGTTGTATGTCTGTTAATGTTTCCCTCCTTTTATCTTTAAAATTAAAAAAAATAAAATAAATAAAAAAACAAAGGCAAAGCCAGGGCCAGGGAAGGAGCTCAGCAGCACAGCACCTGCCTGGCAAGCACAAGGCTGAGGGCGAGTTCCACCAACAAAACAAAAGAAACAGGCACAGTCAAAAAAGTGACTGCCTGTCATCATGAAGAACTGACTGGTGATCTGTGGATCAGGAGTCACCCTATACGCTTTGCTCTAGCGGTGCTAGTGCACATAGCGGGTCTGCATTTGGTGGCTCTTATTCGTGGCCCCAGACTTGGGCATTGTGATAGGGGCACCACTACCACGTTTGGCAAAGTATTGGAGAACAAGGTCAGGAGCAAGGGACAGCAGGAAATTCAGATTGGGAGCCGGAGTCAGGCCAAGCTCTGCAAGCAGAACCAAGCTTCTGAGAGGACAACACGCTAAGCCCGGCACCTGACGCCAGTCCTGCAGCATACAGTCACTCAGGATGGCCCGGATCGGCTGTGCAAGAAGACACAGAAGGGCGGCAGCAAGGGATACCTGGCCCCTGATTCTCAATGCCCCCGTGCTGAGTACAGGACGTAATCTCCTTTTTCGAAGCAAATTTCTCAGAGTGCCTCTTTAGAGCTTCTTCTCTTCTGACTTCTGCCCCACAATAAATGGTGATCGCTCACATCCACTGATTGTCCTGAGTCACTGACCTGAACAGAAAGAGCCCAGAAAGCAGTGCTGCATCTGACCCATCAGAGAACACCCCAGCTGCCTTGCTCCCCTTAGAAAGAGGAGCTTCCCTGGCATCGCGGGCCGCTCCCCTCTCTGGCCCCTCACTGCTGGGCTGATTCGACCGCTCTCTGGGTTCTCCGGTGATGTCTCACAGAGAATAAACCATGAGGTTTTTATTGTAACAAACCCAACACTGCCATTCTGTGTAATCGGCTACTTGCGCCCCTTTTCAGTGGGGGCAAAATCCTGCAGCTGCTGTTCTGCAGGGATAATGCTCGGCTGCTGACCCTCAGAGCCCTGTGAAGTTCTGGGCAGACCCGGGGCAGCGATGGTGAAGGTGCCGGTGCTTGGCTTGCCTTCTTGCTCTGTGCACCTCTGCCATTTGTCTCTGAGGAGCACAGCCATCCAGGGCCCTGGGCGTTGCCTCCCAGAAAGCAGCAGGCCCCGTCCTCCTGCCAAGCTTGGGATCCGTCACTCAGCACAGTTACACAGCCCAGCCAAGTGCAGCCTCAGGTATGCAAATGCTGAACTTGTTCTCTGCAGGTGAGTGAGGTCCAAGGCTACACTTGGGTTTGGTAGGGCTGAGCTAGACAAACTCTGGAGAGGGTCCTCAGGAGCTCCTGATGTCACTGCGGGTCCCTGACAGTTGGCAGAGCTCAGCTGTCAGAGAGGGATGTGGGTGTCCTGGCAGGGATGCTGCCTGGCCCCGGGCACACAGCCCCTCTGACAGCGGAGTGATGGGTCGGCAACCAGACTGAGAGACCACGCCAGGGAGCACTTGGCAGGGCTGGTGAACTCGTGCAGCCCTGTGGGGAAAGAGGAAACGGATGCCACCAACAGCCTCAGTTTTATCCGCCATGGTTCTAGGGGGGAAAAAATGAGGAAATGTGTTACCTCTGCAGAGCAGTGAAGCGGTGCCTCTCGCACTCCACACTGGTCGCAGACGTGCGCTGGGCGGCACACTTCACGGCCAGCAGGGCCCACGGTCTCCCCCCGTGCTGTGCACCTGCAGGAGCCCGCAGCAACCCACGCATCTCATCGAGAGCCTTCATCCGCAGTGGCTACAGCAGAAGGAGCCCAAGATACCTGGATACCTTTCTAATACTTTTCTGTAGAAGGACGGGTGCTGCTGGGATCAAGGCTAGCGCTGGCAAATCCTCTGCAGCATCTCCTCGCAGTCCTCTGCCACGCGGCCCTTGCAGACCCACGCTGCCTCACCTTCTCCTGTGGGGAAGGTCCAGGAAACCCCAGCACCAGCAGAGTCATCAGCAAGGCTTGTTCAGAAGGCACAACGGACACACACAGCCCTCCTTCACAGACACAGCCTTTGTCCTCCCTCTCCAGGCAAGGGCTCAGAGCAACTCCTTCATTTCATCTTTTCTCTCCTCTTCTGAAACTTTCTGAGATAGCCCTGCACTTTCTCTCCTCCTTTAACTGCCATCTGGGGGACTGGTTCTTATATTTTGACTCCCACACCTTGCTCTCTGGAAGTAATTTCTCTAAGATATTTGATAGGTCCATTATATATATATATATACATATGTATGATGTCTAAAACCCATCCTACTAATACATCTTTACGCTATTAATCTCTACAATACCATACAGCTGTCGGATGGCAATGTATACTGAAATTAAATAATTGCTGCACATCCAGGAAGATGGTGGAGTGGGGAGCAGCAGAGAAACAGCCTCCCCAGGAGTTGGAATCTGGGTGCTGGAATGCAGCAATGTGAAGAGGAGTAGGAGGAGGGAAGTGGGTCTGTGGGACCCAGACAGGATCTGAAGTGAGAATCAGAGCCCACGGGGAGAGTGAAGACGGGACCACAGCACAGAACAGGGAGGTGGCCAGCAGTGCTTTCTCCCCGAGCCCACGCTTATCACGTAGGAGGGGCAGACGAACCCACAGAGGCACAGTGACTACTGGCTACACCAGAGGCCTCCACAGAGAGACACACAGGTGGAACAGAGCAGCGGACACTGTAGACTACAGTGGCTGCTGAGTTATTCTTTTGTGGCAGATCATCGAGAAAGCACTCAGGGAGGCTAAGAATTTGGAACAAGTCAGGTTTATTCCAGCCAGAGGGTGACAATCCAACACACAGTCAGAAAATATTGACATGGGGTCTCTGTTCTTCAGGATTTTTATACATTACAGGTCTCCATAGTAACTCCATTACTTCATTTTTGGGAATTTTATACAAATGCTACATAATTGTCACAAGGTTTACATTTCCCAGACGTCAGGCAGGATGCGGTTTAATGTTTAGCTTACCCCTCAGTTTGTTCTAATTGTCTGTTCCTTAGGTTAACAATTTGTTCTTTTGTGGGATTTATGGTTAACTAGGAGGGGAGGGGGTGAGGAGTGAGTTCATCTATAGTTTAAGTGACTCGTAAAATGGAGTAATTTTTGGAGTCATTTCTGCCATGTCAATTCAGGTTGAGACATCCCCAAGAGAGGATGATTGGCCAGCCGCCATTCTGGAAAGGGACCAAGAGAAGTCAGAACTCAAAACACCTGGAGGGTTGGCTTCATACAGTGTGACTACAGGTGTCAGAGTGAAGTGCAAACAAGTTCCAGCTGGCAGAAGTTCAGGGAGCAGAGTGCAAGCCAGCAAGGGGCTGAGTCCAAGCAGGCAGAGTGCAGAGTTCAAGTCAGCAGGAGACACTTGCAATGCTATGGGCTAAAAACCTGAGGTCTAAGCGTCATAGCCAGACCAGAAGCAGCCTGAACTTCAGGGGAACACAGGCCTGGGTTTGCTGGGATTGTCCACCACTACCATAATTCTACTGCTGGCTTGAAGGGATCAGTCAACATGGATCTGGTCCCTATCAGCCTACTATGTCAACCAGTGACAGCAGAGACACACCCTAAAGCAGACATATTTTTTCTACTTTTTTCCTTTCTTTGCATTTTAATTTAATGACAAAGTCTAAAACAAACCAGAAAATTGTATGCTGTACACAAGTACTTAGTACATCAATTGTACTCTCAGGGGATAAAATGTCAAGTGGGTTAGGGAGAAAATACAGAAGTGGAAGAAGAAGAAATTAGAATGCTGGAGGACAAAGCGGGTTCATACTAACACTGGGAAACTGGTGCAGAAGATTTGAGGGAGAAGAAGAGATAAAAAGAGAAACAAAGAAAAATCACAACGATACAAAAAAGGCAAAATTAGCACAACAAAGAAAACAATAAAAACAAACAAACAAAA
>NW_004955524.1:3950308-3953301 GCF_000276665.1 Chinchilla lanigera | reverse complement strand
CCCAGCTGGGAGCTGCTGGATGGAGCCAGCAGCCACTCTGAGTCCTGAGCTCTATTGCTCTCTTTCCAAAGTGGTTGTATGACACCCACCAGCAGCTAGTGCAGTCAGCTGCTGATCCCCTCCACTGCTGCATCTCTGTGGAGGCCTCTGGGGTCCCCAGCGTTTGCCCTGTGTTGGCAGGTTTGGACCACTCCTCTTGCACAGCGTTCCCACCTCAGGCAGAAGGCACACTGGGTACCTCCTTCTTCTTTATTGAAGTTTCTCTCTTCACCCTCTCTGTGGGTGTTAATTCACACCTCAGTTCCTTTCTGAGTCTGGGGGGACTCGCCTCCCTGCTTCTTATCTTCCCCGCATTGCTATAACCCAGCTTGTGCACGGCAACACTCACAGAGGCTCTTTCCCTCTTGCTTAGTGATCCACCATCTTGCTCCCTCCTGCAATTTTTAATTTAAAAATTTTTTAAACTTGTATTTTCTATTTTTTCTTCTTCTTGTTCTTGTTTTTGTACAAGAACATGTCCCGAGCTACTTGTCTTCTGTTTCTTTTATCTGTTCTTGTCTCTCTTCCGTTCTTCCCCTCCTGTCTTCTTCACCATTTCCCACAGCCTGTGTAATCTTCCTTTGACCTCCAGCCTTGCCTCTAATCCCTTTCTCTTCTATTTCTGTATTTTTTCCCCTAGTCGCTTTCTAATTTTCTTTCCTGAGGGTGAAATTGCCATAGTGAGGGGACATTTACTGGGCAGAATTTGCTGGTTTGTTTCCGATTTGGTGTATAACCACAATCTTGCCCATACAGTGCAAGGTGGAAATTAACAGCTGCCAAGCTTGTCATTTACCAGGAGTGCTGGATGCTCTTGTTATTGCTCCCTGTATTGCTCTAGCCAAGGCCACATAATGGGTGTAATCACCTGTTCTTCCTTATGTGCCAAGACCGAGACTGCATGAGCACCGTAAACTACTACAGGCCAGGGCCAAAACACCAGGAGCTAGAAGGCCGAGTAGGCAGCGACTCCTCCTCCCCAGTAATTTCAACACGCGGGATCTTACACCAGAATGAAATCCCAAAAGCCAGCTACAGTTGCAAGACATCTCTGAGAAGTGGTCAGTTCCAAAGGGTTTTTAATACTAGTTATAAAGACACCTGCCATAAACAATCTGCAAGCATCTCCAGGCCACCTACCCTCTGGTCTGACCTTCCTGGATCCCGTTATCCGGGTCCTTAGCTCAGCCACCACTCAGCGCGTCCCTCCCGCTTCTCCCCCAGGGCAGGACCGGTGCTGGGTCCAGGCCAGAGAGAGATCCTGGGACCGCAGGTTGAACTCAAATCTCTCGCCTCCTCAGAGTCACCTCAGAGGGGTGCAGAAGACGTTGCCACGCCCCGTGTCCACTGCGCCTGCGCACTGGGGAAGAGGGAGGCGTGACTTTGTACACTGCCGCTGTGCCCGTGTATCCGGATTTCTGATCTCAGCCTCTGTGATCCGGATCTCTGATCTCAACCTCAACCTTCCTGCCATCCTCCTGGGACTCTACAGGCCGTGCAAGGGTGTTTGATTGACCCTCTGCCCCTTTTGCCGAGCAGAGGTGGAATTAAACAGTTGTTTGACTTTCTCACATTACTAGTACAGAGCGAAGGTTGGTTTTAGTATATTGAGGGCTTTGTGTGTTTGCCCAGTGTTCTGGGAGTGGTTTTTTGAATGGATGTTCTAAAAGGCAAAAACACTGTCCTGTTTTGTAGTTTGCACCGATGTTATCTGCGGACACCTGTAGTAAGAGCTCTTCGCCGCCACTTCTTCCCTGTTGGTGTTCTGTCTCTGGTCCCAGGTCTGGTTCCCTGCGTGGCGGTGCGTGGGGAAAAGCCTGGTTGGCCTCCTGTCTTAGCCTCACTTTCTTTTGCTGAAATGCCCCTGGTACTCAGCATTTGTAATGACTTTGGCAGAAATTGCCTTGCTTAAAAAGAAATTTTATTATCATAGTTGGTGTGGTTAACTGATAGATTTCTCTTGCCGTGGGCATATGTATGTATTCTTGTTTTCAAAGAAAACATCTTAGGAAAAGAAAATAGATTCTCATAAGAAATGTATGGGTCACAATAGATGGTACCCGGGCAAAGGTGTGTTTCAGCCATCATGAGAAAACAGAGTTTACGTTTCACTACAGGACTGTCCGGGCCTGAATGTGAATATGATTTCATTCACTGAAAGTGACACACAGCTCCCATGAGTTGATGGTAGTAAAAGCACGTGACTCACTTCCTCTCCAGCTGGAGGAGCTGTGTGATTGTCCAGCAGCAGGCAGGCCTTCCCCCTTCCTCCACATTGCTCCTCCTGCACCCCAGTGGACAGGGGCAGCTTGCTGCAGTGAGCCCCCTGACTATCAAGCCCCTGTTCTCTTCTGCAACATGAGTGCAGCCAGACAGCGTGGTTTCCTTTCCCCACTGATTTATATATAAATGTGCACAACACAGAAACTACTTATACAGATACATGATTCATATTGACAAAGGATTATTAAACAAGGGAATGTGGAAATATTCATGCTATTATGCATATGAAAACTCACTATTATACACTAGGAAGTTTTCCCCTGTGTTAAGACACAAATTTTAGGGGGCTGGGGATTTAGCTCAGCGGGCAAAAGCGCTTGCCTGGCAAGCGCAAGGTCGTGAGTTCGGTTCCCGGTACCAGAGAAAAACAAAAAACAAAAAAAAAAGACACAAATTTTATACCTTGCCACCTTAAATTCAAAAAGATTTATTATGACCTATGAACAGTGATTTTTGCAATACTAAAAGATTAATGTGAGATAAATTATTAAATATTTTAGGGGATTCAAGTATGTTATCTGTAACTGAAGGTTAGTGCATTGAAATTCATAACAGTGTTGAGAAATCAAAGGGGAAAACAAAATAAAAGGGAACAATACAGTCAGAATTAACCAGAAAAAATAAGATTGGTTTTAGAATCAATGGTACAAAACTCTACAATAAAATTCCAA
>NW_004955524.1:3916214-3949306 GCF_000276665.1 Chinchilla lanigera | reverse complement strand
GTGTCGGTGCTTCACAAAGAGCCCAAGGACAGCAGCTGTGAGGACAGTGAGGCTCAGGGCTGTGCCAGCCAGAGCCTTCCCCAAGGGATCTTCATAAGCCAGGAATGTCACAGCTTTTTGCAGGCAGTAATTTCTCTGAGTGTTGGCATATTGGTGATCTGGACACTTCACACACTGCTCCATATCTAGCAAAAATTAAAGTTATCCCTTGCATAGAGTTGCTTTTTTTTCCATAAACCCATCCCCAGAAACTCCCTGGACTTGAACTAAATTGTCAATTAAATTTTTTTACTTGTCAATTAAATTTTTTCTTACTTTTTCTTTTCTTTTTCTTTCTTTTTCAGTATGTGGGATTGAACTCAGAAACTTTGCACTGAGATATATTCCCAACCCTTTTAAATTTTATTTTGACAACGGATTTCCTTAAGTTATTATGTAGCCAAGGCTGTGTTCCAACAGAAATTCCTCTTCCCTCAGCTTCTCAGAGCCCTGGATTCTAGGCATGCATCAGCACACCTCACTTTTCCATTTCTTTCTAGACACAAAATAAAAGAACAGTATATAGATAATAGCTCCTAAATGATACTGTTTGCTGTATGTTCTCCTTTTCAATCTGGAATATCCATAAAAGCATTCTATTTGTACAAAGTAATAAAGGATCTACCTTTATTACTTACACTTCCTGCATTATTTGCTCTAATTCAAATCTTTACAAACGATTCCCTAGATATTCAATGACCAACCTCATATGAGGAAGCCAACATAATTTGCTAAGTCCCAGGGAAATTCATACGAAGAAACATACTGATTGAGTTTTAGTTCCTTACTGAGCCTTTCCATCTATGACTGTGCTTTATGCAGCCACTAAGTTAATTTCTCTTGTCAAATGGGTATTTCAGTAGTTTTCTTCATTGCAAGTATTTTCTTCATTGCATTAACCATGATGTAGACTGTAATATCTGGCAGAAGTATGATACAGAAAGTTCTTATCTCATTGTTATTTACAGAAATGGTCCACAAATTGTAAAGCGTGCTATACAGTACTGTAAACACCATTTTTCAGGGGCAGTTAGAGACTTTTCTCCTACTCCTCATTTGGTAAGAAATACTCTTCCCATTGTTTCTTTGTAAATCACAGTGATGAATTCTATTATATTGTCTCCTTTTAGTAGCTTTGATTTTCCTTTCCCAGGAGCTAGCACATTTAATTATACTTTATAAACTGACTTTGCTCATGGCCTACCAACTCCTGAAGTGCACACCTCAATTTGGAATAGAATATGTAAATTTAGTTGAAAAAGGAAAGTGGACTGCAGATTTTGCTTCTTCTAAGTGCATTTTTAGCTATGAGTAACACCAACTAGCTCCTTTCTTAAAAATGAATTGATTTCCCTCTTTCCTTTTTCTGAATGAATGAGGTTAGCATTTTTTTTGTTTTAAAAGGAAAAGAAAAACTAAAACAAATACACAAAGACAAAACAAAAAAAGAAACCAAAACAAAACAACAAAAACCTAAAAATAATACAGATTTCAAAACAAGATGATAGCAAATTAGTAATGGTTGTTATATTACATATAGTTATCTTCACAATAGTTGCTCACATTACCAGATATTGGTATGCAGGATTGATCATGCAATTTAATATTAACTGTTCCTTTCAATAAACCAATAGAAATTAGTAGTACAATTATCTTAGCTTATATATATCTATATCTATAGATAGATAGATAGATAGATAATCTCTTCTTTTCTCATAGGTCAGTATAGATATGTTTTTGAATGCTTACAAATTTTACTGCTAATATTGTTATTTAACAAAACTTTGGAGAGAAATATTACACTACAGGCTCCTTTCTGTTAACAGGCATGAAACTGTGGAGATATTAGTACTATGGAGATTTTTAATTTTTCTTAGAGACTAATTTGCTAAGTTTTCTGTAATTTTATAGCTTTCAAGGCATAGACTGATAGGAACTTACTTATATTTTCATATGAAAGGTTTTCTATGTAACTGCATTAATAGATAAATTTCTGTCATATTATTATACTAGATTTCAACTTTTCATTTTCTCTATCAATCATACTGAGTTGTCACTTTTTGCTACCAAGATCATATTTAATTCTGTTTATTTTTTCTCTGTTGTAATTTCTTAAAAATTCCTTTCAGACAGTATCCCATCTTTCATTTTCTGTGTGTTCAATTTGCTCTGCTTTTTTCTAGTGTGTGATGAATATTTCAGAAGTAGAACTTTGGGTTTTTTAAATTTAAATATGGAACAGTACAAAAGTATATGTAATATAGAATGCATATTTGTTTCAGTGTAGTATTTGTTTCAGCTCATACAATTTTCCATCACACATGATTTTTAATTTGTGATTTGATCTGTTCTATGTACTATGTATGATCGAGAATTATACATACTGGAAGCATGTGTTAACTGATATTCGTGGGTGCATTGTTCTCTATATGTACATATACAACATGTTTTAAAGAAGTGCCATATTCTCTTACTTGATGGAGAATATATATTCAAAATAAGTACATGATACAGCACATAATCTTTCATGATGTATTTCAGACAACATTTGAAATCTTACTAAATATGTTTTGAAATCAAAATTTATATTAGCCACAAAACAAAATTAGATAATATTCAGTAGGAAGGTGATTGTATCATCTCATGATGTATAAGAAAGTTAAATATTTCCAAAGTGGTACTTATGGCATGCAACAGTCTCCAATATTAGATGTCTATAAATTTTATAGAATATATTTCAGCCCTCATCCTCATTTTATCTATCTTTAATAATACTATATTTTCCTTCAGGTTATTGAATAGTCCATGAATGATGAATATGCATTTTGGCCACTTCTATCAATCCTATAAGGTTTTATGCCACCTCTTTTTATTTTGGTATAATACTAATGCTATCTCCTCAGTGAAAAGGCCTATGGCACCCGCCTGAAATGTAGATATTCTCACTTGTTAAATCCCTTCTTCTGTGTGTATATCATCACTGCAGTTCTGTGGTACAGACTCTAATTTATGCCATTGTCTTTCTCCCCACTCACCTATACCTTCTAGAGGAATGGGAATTAAATCGTAGGAATTGCATTGTGCTGTGTTCTAAGCATATTGTACATCAAAGACATCCTCCTACCGCCAATAAAACACAAACCCTTTGAGCACCTGCTTTGTGTGAAGAATAGTGTCAGCAACTTGAGAATAAAGTGTGCCTGTGTCTTGTGCTGACTGTAATCTTGTTGTGAATCCCAAGATTGGAAAGAGTTGGCTTTCATCATACTCAGTGATAAATTTCACGTTCGGGCTGGAACTTAGAAGCTGTAGGTTAGGGAAAGTGCTTGTTCTGAGAAAATAATGCTCTTAATGAGACAAAAAGATAAATCAATATAAGTAGGTGCAATGGTGCATAAGTGTTATTCCAGATAAATATTGGACTGAGAAAGGTCTATTGAATTTTTGAGGCAGTGTGAGGTCAATTGGTGATATTCTGTCTCAAAATAACAAATAAGAATATCTGGGGCTCTAGATCATTGACAGAGCACATTGTGGTTTAATTTCTAACAATGCAATAATTATAGAAATAATACATTAAAAGAACGAAGTAAAAAGAAACTTAATTAGAGTGCATTCCAAAGGGGAAAATGTGTTTTCCAATGAGGTAATAATACTCAGTATTACAAATAATTTGACAAGTGAGGGAAGAATTTAATCACAATTGTCCTCTACAAGATTTTTTCCCCCTCATGCATGGATGCAGTGAATATAAAGTAGAATGAAACTGTGTCCACAAGACATGCTCCTACCTGTGTCGTTGGCGATCTCATTGTGTGTACAAGAGGTGCAGTCAAAACAGCAGGCAGCCTTTCCCTCCTGAGGGCTTTTTCTAAATCCAGGATTGCAACTCTCACTGCATACCGAGTGGGGAATCTAAGGGAAAATATGTAGTAGTAACTTTGTAGATTTTTACTTACTTCACCAGAGCTACATGGATGAATTTAACTTTTATATATATATATATATATATATATATATATATATGCTTGCATACCAAATTTATTTCATAGTATGAAACATAAATTGGCAAAAAATAATTAAGTAAATGCATTTGTTTCCTACTCATTATAAAGTGTATTAACAAATAGATTGTTAAAATTGAAAATTTAGCTCCATCGAGCTGTACAGTACATCTGGGAGAAGAGAGTCTGTTCCCCTCTCTTCTTCATCACCCTGGGATAGTGCAGCTGGCAAGAGGAGTGGCCCAGAGACCTGTAGGAATGCCAGTGACACCATAGGACCCTGAATAAGTCACACACAATGGACAGGCAGACCTAGAGCTGTAGAAATATCCCATTCAATTTTGAATCTAGGACTCAGCAACTGACCCTATCGGAGGAATTCTGATGACTGACCCCTCTCCCTGCATCACTGGGACCAGGAATCCTGAGGAAAACCAGCCACACAGTAGGGTCCTAACTATGGTGCCCACAATGGACAGGTGAGACTAGCAAGCTGGAAATGTCCACAGCACGAATCAACAGGTGGTAGGTGAGGTAAATCAGTTCTTTGCTTAGGGACAAAGACACATGGAATAGAAGCACATGGGTGGGGCCATCCCCCTTTTTAAAATTTTCATTTTATCTCACTTTATTTTTGTTTGTATCTTACTTTCTTTGCCTTTTTCTGTTTTCTCTCTTTCTCATTTTTTCCTTTTTTCTTCTTCTTCTTTTGTTTTTCATTTTTTTATCTCTTTTCTAAATGTCTTTGGGAGAACTCCAGCCACAGAAAATTAATTACATCACCCAAACCAGAGACCAACTTCAAAGACTCCCTCAAATACTCCTTCAGTCTTTCTCTTTTTTTTTTGTTTTAAAGAGACTAATAAAAAAGAACAATAGCAAAATACCAACAACATAGACAAAAATAAAACAAAACAAAAACAATAAAAAAGATATGGGTTTCAGAACAAAATCATAGGAATTAACAGTGGATGTTATATTATATATTGCTATCTTCAAGAAAATTGTTCAGATTACCAGATGTAGGAATGCAAGATTGATAAAACCATTAAAGAGAATACAAAATAGAAACAAAGAGAGCATTAGAAATGATACAGAGTTTCACTAGACAAGATTTTAGGAATTCACCAATGATTGTTATATTGTGTATTGTTGCCTTCAAATTAGTTGTTCAGATTACCAAATATAAGCATGCAAACTTGGTCAGAAAGAAAAATAGTTTATGGAAAGGGACAGTTAATGACTAATTTTGTTTTCTTTTTGACCATTCTTTCTTTTCTACTCCTTCTCTAGTTTCCCAAACCTTGTGTGATCATCCTCCAGCCTTGCTTAAACTTCCATTCCAGTTCTCTGTTTATATATTTTCCTCCCTAAATTTTGCCAACACAGGGAAAAACCACACTACCAAGGGGAAACACCTAGCATACAAAATCCTAATTGATGGTTTGTTCCGATATATAACTATAAACTCTGCTTCTCTGATCTAAATACAAAATCAATAGTTTCCACAGTTTGTCAGTTTCTCAATTGAGCTTGATATTGTTCTTACTGCTAATTGTACTTCTTTAGTTAGTATGTCATATCTGTTGTAATCAGTTGTTATCCCTTCTGTAATAGTACTGGGAATCTCTGGGGAAATAACCTCACCACAGCCCTACAGCAAAGGACTGGGGATTGAGCCAAACAAATATAAATATCACACTCTTAATCAATTGGGAAAGTAGAATCGTGGGACAGACATAAACAAAGAAACTCCTACACATGAAAGACAACCTTGAAGAACAGACTTTCTTTTAGAGACCTTCGTAATAAAGGTAGAACTACCTGCTACAAAAATCTACAATGATTACCACAGAAGAAAAAATGAAAAATATTTCTGAAATATAAAATGATAAGATGAAGAAGCAAAACGCAATCTCAGGACTTCAGCCTACCCAGAACATGGGCAGGTGACATGGACATAGAAAAAATTAGAAGGAACACACCAGAAATTTCAGAAATGATAGCAGTTAAAGTACAGAAACAACTTCATGAGGCTATAGAAGAAATCAGATCAGAAATAAGCTCTCCGGTAAAATGACAACCATAATGATGGATGTGCTCAGAATATGTGCAGAAGACATAGATAAAACAGTAAAGGAGCATGGGAAAATGATGGAAACTTTGAACGGATAATATAGGTAGAAATAGGATACATGAAATAGACTCAAAGAGATATCCAGGAAATTAAAAGCTCCATTGAAAGCTGGCAAAATCAGTGGAGAAAACTGAAGACAGACTTTTAGACCTTGAGGACACAACCTTGGCTGAAGATTATGAAAGGAAAGATCTCTTAAAAATAACAAAGGATCAGGAAATAACAATTCAACAGCTGCAAAACAATTCAAAGTAAAACAATACATGATTGATAGGTGTCAGTGAAAAAGTTGGAATCAAAATTATTGGTATAAATAGACTATTTGCAGAAACAATAGTGAAAAATTTCCTAGACATGCGAACAGATTAAGTAAGGTATACAAAACTCCAAGCAGTTATGACTAAAATAAATCTACAGCCAGACATATAAGAAAGACCCCAGAAATTAAGCACAAAAATGGAATATTAAAATCTGTTACACAAAAGAAACTAATCACTTATAAAAGAAAGCCCATTAGAATCAAGGCTGATTTCCCAACACAAATCCTCAAGTCAAGAAGATCTTGGAGAGAGACATAACAAGCCCCAAAAGAAAACAATTTCTAACCCAGATTGATGTAGCAAGCAAAGCTATATTTCAAAAGTAATGGAGAAATAAGATACTTTCAAGAGAAAGAACAACTGAACAAATTCATGACCACCAATCAAACCCTACAAAGAGTGCTGAAAAATATTCTAGATAGAGATGAAAATGACTACAATTCCAAAGACAACAACAGAAAGAAATCATCAGGTAGGGAAAGCAATTAAACAGAGGGAAAGCAGAGAACCAATAGGAAACTAACGTAACAAGGAGAAGCCAGTACACATCTGTTATAACCATCAATGTAAATGGCCGCAATTCACCCTTCAGCAAAACTAGATTGGCAGAATGGATCAAGGAACAACATTCAACAATATAGTGTGTACATGAAACACATTTAACTAAAAAGGAGACTCATAGATGGAAAGTCAAAGGATTGTAAACAATGTATACTCCATGCAACATGAACCCAGAAAACAAAGCAAGGTTAGCTATTCTGTCTGAGACAATGTGAACCTCAAAGCAAGAATGATCCAAAGAGATAAAGAAGGACATGACTCATTAGAGGAAAACTTCATGGGGAAGAGATAACAATCATAAATATGTGTGCACCAGATAAGGGAGCACTCAACTATATGAGGCCCATATTAATAGACCTGAAAAATCAAATAAGCAATAACATCATTGTAATGGGGGACCTTAATACACCATTGTCACAAAGGGATAGGTCAACTAGACAAAAAATGAGCAAAGAAATAATAGAACTAAAGCAAAGCATTGAACAACAGCACATAGTAAATGTTTACAGAATGTTCCAATGAACATTACTAGAATACATATTTTTATGAGCTGTGCAAGGGATGTTCTCTAAAACAGACCATATATGCTACACCATACAAGGTGCCTAAGAAAATACAAAAGAATGGAATTTATCCCATGCATATTATGTGAACATAGAGCAAGGAAATTGGAAATTAATGGCAAAAGAAACCATAAAAAAAATCCATAAACAGATGGAAATTCAATAGCATTCTCAGGCACAACCAATGGAGTCACAGATGAAATTAAAGAAGAAATTCAATACGTACAGTCAAACCAAAATGCAAATACAACATACTAGAACCGGTGGGTCATGATGAAAGCAGTCCTAAGAGGGAAATTTATAGCAGTGAGTTCTCACATCAGCAAAACAGAACAAGCACAACTAAACAACTTAGGGATGCATCTCAAGCTTCTAGAAAAAGATGAGCAAGTCAAACCTAAAGCCTATACAAGGAGGAAATCATAAAAATCAGAGCAGAAATTACCATAACGAAGATGAAGAAAGCAATGCAAAGAATTAATGAACTGAAGAGTTGGGTTTTGGCAAGAATAAACAAAATTGAAGGTCCCTAGCCAACATTATCCAAAAAGGAAAGAAAAATCTCAAACGAGTGAAATGAGGGATGAAAAGAGTGAAATCACTGCAGATCCTGGGGAAATCCACAAGCTTATCAACACCTACATGGAAAATCTTTCCTTGCATAGGAGAGAAAACACAGAAGAAATGGACAGATTCTTAGAAATGTATGAATTACCAAAGCAGAGTCAAGAAGATGTACATATTTGGAGTAACCCAATATCAGTTAATGAAATAGAAAACATAAATAAAAATGTAGCAAGAAACAAAAGCCCAGGTCCTGCTGGATTCTCTGCTGAATTCTAAAAGAAATCTATAGATCATTTAAAGTCAATACTCTTCCAACCCTTTAACAAAATTAAAGGGAAACAATTCTTCTTAACTCATTCCTGGAGGCAAGTATTACCTTGATAACAAAACCACAGAAAGACCCAACCAAAAAAGAGAACTATGGGCCATCTCCCAATGGCCCATAGAACAGAAGGTTTGACTTGCTCATTGGGCCCATAGAATGGCCCAATGGTACATAGATGAAAAAATCCTCAGTGAAATACTAGCACACAGACAGCAGCGAATCATCAATAGTATACACCATGACCATGTTGGGTTCATTCCAAGAATGCAGACATGTTTCAACATATGTAAATCAATAAATGTTGCACACCTTGTCAACAGTTTCAAAGACAAAAATCACATGATCGTCTCCATAGATGCAGAAAAACTTTTGATAAAGTCCAACACTCATTCATGATTAAAAAAAACCTGTGGAAAGTTGGAATAGATGGTCTTTACTTCAATTTGATTAAAGACATTTATGACAAAATAACAGCCAACATCATACTAAATGGATGACAAGTGAACTTTCACTGTAAAACCAGGAACAAGACAAAGATGTCCACTATTGCTACTCCTGCTCAACATGAGCTCTGGAAACATTAGCCAAAACAACTAGATAAGAGGAGGAAGTAGAAGGAATAAGGAAAGGAAAAAGTACAATCATCATTATGCACAGATGACATGATACTGTATGTATCAACCCACAAAACTACACCAGAAGACTTCTAGATTTAATAACCAAATTCAGTAGCATATCTGGATACAAATTCAACACTCAAAAATCAATAGCCTTCCTGTACATGAATAACAAACTGACTAAGAGAGAAATCAGGGAAAATACACCCTTAACAATGGCATATCCTCAAGTACGTCAGAATCAATCTAACAAAGTAGTGAAGAAATCTAGACATTGGAAGTTGTACTATTCTGAAAATAAAGGTCAAAGATGACATCAGAAAATGGAAAGAGATCCCTGGCTCATGAGTATGAAGAACCAACATTGTGAAAATGATGATGCTCCCAAACCTGTTACACAGATTTAATGTAATGCCTATCAGAATATCATTAGCATACCTCAGAGATCCTAGAACACATTTGTAAAATTCAATTGGGAATAGAAAAGATCTAGAATTGCAAAAGAAATCGTGGGCAACACAGGCAATTCAGGAGACCTCACAACTCCTGACTTAAAATTGTACCACACAGCTACCATGGTAAGAGCATCAGGGTACTAGCCAAAAAAAAAAAAAAAAAAAAAAAAACAGAACTGAGGATCAGTAGAGCAGATTAGAAAACACAGACACCACTACAAACACACTCAGCCACCTTATTTTTGATAAAGGGCCCAAACCTGTTCATTGGAAAAAAGATAGCCTCTTCAATAAAAGGTGCTGGAAAAACAGGCTCTCCACATGCTGAAGACGGAAAGTACACCCATATTTATTACCACACACTAAACCAAAGTCAAAATGGATCAAAGATCTTAACAGTAAAACAGAAACCTTAGATCTACTGGAAAAGAAATTAGGTAGAAATGTTGAAGACATATGGATAAGCAGAGAGTTCATGAACAAACCCCAAACTGCATGGGAAGTACTTCAAAGAATCAACAACTTCGACCTCAAATATTTAAAAGATTTTCCCATCTAAAGAAATCACCAACAAAGAGAAAAGACAACCAGCAGTGTGGGAAAAAATTTTAACCTACTGTCCCTTTGAGAAAGGACTTCTATATAGATCATATTTAGAATTGAAAAAAAATCAGAGCCCCCAATTCAAAGACCCAATCCAAAAATGGGTATTAGAGATGAATACACAGTTCTCAGATGAACAAATACAAATAGCAGGGGCTGGGGATTTAGCTCAGCAGCACAGCACCTGCATGGCAAATGCAAGGTGCTAAGTTCAATTCCTGGTACCGGAAAAAAAAACAAAAAGAAAAAAAGAAATACAAATGGCAAATAAATATATGAAAAAATGTTCAACATCATTAGTTATTCAAGAAACGCCAATTAAAACTACACCGA
Source organism: Chinchilla lanigera (assembly GCF_000276665.1). NCBI lineage: Eukaryota > Metazoa > Chordata > Mammalia > Rodentia > Chinchillidae > Chinchilla > Chinchilla lanigera. The sequence continues at coordinate 3,938,782 of NW_004955524.1, read as the reverse complement.
GATTCCATCTCACTCCAAAGACGATGACTATCATCAAAAAATCAACCAGTAACAAATGCTGGCTCTGCTGTGGGGAAAAAGAACCCGTTCTCCACTGCTGGTGGGAGTGTAGACTGGTGAAACCACTGTGGAAATCAGTGTGGAGATTCCTCAAAAAACTAGGATTAGAGGTCCCATTTGATTCAGGTATTCTTTTTCTGGGTATTTTTCCAGAAAAATTAAAAACATCATACACAGTGATATATGTGCACACATGCTTATAGCAGCAGAACTTGTGATAACTAAATCTTGCAAACAACCCAAATGTACATCAACTGAGGAATGGATAAAAGCTGAAGTGGTATTTTATACAATGGAGTATTACTCAGCTATAAAGAAGGATAAACTACCTTTTTATTTGATGGAAAAATGGTCAAACAAAAATTCATAACTGACAGGAGAATAACAATAGTCAACACATTACATGTCATTATCTTTAAAGTAGTTGTTCAGGGTACAAAATATGGGCATAAAAGTTTCTCCAATTGATATTAGCACAAACCTTTCTTTTTAATGAACTAAGAGAAACTTGTATTATTTCCCTTTTACCTACTGTCCTTTCTCCTTTCACCCGATGTAATTCTTTTTTTTCTCCCTGCTGTAAAAAACTGTAAGAATAAGTAACAGCTAAAATGTACAATAGATACTTTGAAAGGAGAAGAAACTGCTCAAAAGCAAAGAACAGCTGGGATGGGAAAATGACAAAAAAAGGAAAGGAAAAAAAATCTATATATCTATCTGGGTATATAAATATATAGATATATAGATATAGATATGTAGATAAATAGATACACATATGTATACACAAGATAGCTAAGATAATTGTACTAGTAATTTCTATTAATTCACAAAAAAGAACAATTTGTGCTTATATTGTATGATCCATTTTTCATGCCTGTATCTTGTAATCTGAGCAGCCGCTTGAAGATAAAAATACAAATTATGTTAACCATTGTTAATCTCCTATTATCTTGTTTTGTAATTCTGTAGCATTGATTTTACTGTTCTTCTCTTTAAAATAAGACATGAAAATTTAGTTATTCAATTTCAAAATATTATCATTACATGAGCAAAATTAGGGGCAGAAAATTGATGACAGTGTTTAGTTCACTTGTGATTAAGTAAGCGTGCCATGATTAGGGACAACATACCTCTGCAGTTCCTGTGGCCCACTCTATCATCTCCTCAGATAAAGTCATTTGTTGGCCATGTGGAGCATGCGAAGAAAATGTTCCTACTTTAACCTTCAGTCTAAGGCCTTCTGGAAAATTCCAGAAATTGAGAATGTCATACTCTGAATCCAGTTTCCTTCTGTCATCCAAGTTCACTTGGTCTCCAGCAGGATTGTGAAATTGGATGTTCTTCAGAAAGCGATGCAACTGAAAAAGACACATCATCCTATGTGAGCAGGGCTCCAGGACAAGGACAGAAAATATGGTTGGGGGAAGTTCCTAACGGTCATTAATGCCACTTACATACAGTAACTTTAACAGGGGTATCTATTGAATTGGAGCACATGAATGTCTAAGGATTAAAATTTCACCATGTTAAATAACATCAGTCGGTTTCAGGAAAAAATATTCTATGCAAACTGATTTAAATAAAGTGTAGGGTTATGTTAGGGGAAACATTAACAGCGGAATTAAAGCTTCTAAAACCACAACTTCCACTGTCTTTCTGGTTATTCCCATAGCATCTACCACAATGTGTGTTCATCAATATCTGAAGAGTTTGCAGAATTAAATGAAATTTAATTATGTGAACTGTCAGGCTGAATGACATTCAGTTTTGTAAGTGACTGTACGTTTTCCATTTGTTCTTTAAGAAAATCATGGAACATGTTTCCATGGCTAAGGTGTTGACATCCTATAGACAGAAGCAATGAGCTCTCCTCGTACTATCTCCTCCATATGGTGGCTCCTTGATTGAGAATCATTTCAACTCAGCTCAAGAATTATCCCCTTAAAAATGTGTGATATACAATGTCTTGTATTTTGTACAAATGGTTCTGATACTCTTGGGTGAAACACACAGAATAACTTGAGAGGGGCACCTTTATGACACTGCATGCCATCCAAGAGAATATGCTTTACCTGCCAGGGGGAAAACATCATCACTTGTCTATTTCTCATTACTGGCCTTTGCACTTCTTCCAAAAGCATCGCATGGAGGGCATGGGCCACAGCGTACACAGCATTGTATATATTGTAGCTCCCATCACTCATGGCTACATCAAAACGATTTGGAGGCAACGAAGCCACAGAGGCGTTAGGCGTGCAGTTCTTCAAGGCACAGTCAGAATCAGAGAATGAGCAATGGAAATTCTTGGACCAGTACATAAAAAGATAAGAATCTTCCGGGTATTTGAAAGGGGTAGCTTCCTGAACAAAATTTTTGAAACCTGAAATCTCTTCGTGGTGGTTTGAGAGAATAAAACTTCCATGGAATGGGTCAAGTATGAAATCTCTCCCAGACAGGTCAGCATGCCATCGTGAGTTTGTCACCCAGACTTTCCACGTCACTGAGTTTTGCACTATGTTGTAGTTTACATCATTTAAACTATCAGTATCATAGTAAATAACCACCACATTGGCTGATGAGGTATCTGCAATCAGGATATCGTGTTTCTTCATGTTTGAGAAATATGACACAGCCACAGTTGACACCATTTTCACAAAGGCTGCACAGACTCTGTTCCTGTCCATCTCAGCTCTTATATCTGAGAGAAACTGAAGACCCTTCTGGCCTTCTGTGATGAGCAGGCCCACCCAGGTCCAGTGGAAATGAAGCATCAAGGACACCATGCCGAGGGCCAAATATGTGTCCTTTGGGGCCACCTGATAGAGAGAAGGATACTGGCCACTGTCAGTCAGTGTAGGATCAAATGAGTCAAAGGTAACCTTGAAGGAAAAGAAAACTTGTGATGTACTGAAGTGTTGATGGAAAGCACCATAATAGAACTAAAGTGTATTGAGTACCATCTAGAAGCTGTAAAAAGGAGACACATGTTCTTCCCATCCTTCTAAACATCTCCCTCAGGAGATTTTTTTTAAAAATGGATGAATGTACTGAAACATCCCAGAAACATATTTCTTTCTTTCCTTTTTGATCCAAAAAAAGAAAAAAGAAAGAAAAGGAAAAGAAATTGTCTATAACCCATGAATTCTCTGTGTACAGAGACTCTGGTGCATTATACTCTTTGAAAGATGCATATGTCAGGCTCACTTTTGACCCTTTCTGCTCCGGGTAGTTGAAGCCCCATGGATGCGCTTCCACCATTTCCTGTCCCACCAGCCCTCACCTGGGGAAATCTGTAGAGTTCCAGCAGCGGTCCAATCTGAGCCGAGGTGCCCCATGACATCTCTGTCACTACTGCTGCACACTTGCTTTCTCTTCCACACATGTAATTAGGTATCTTGTGCTGTCCCATGAGCAAAATGAAGGAACTTTCTAGTATCCCCCAATGACTGTAAAGGAAAGTATGAAACTCATAGCCCAGAGAAATGTTGGGTAAAAGATGAGGATTCCTGTTGATCTCTTCTATGGCAAAAGTGAAGGCCAGGTAGTTCTGGTAGTTGCTGGGCGAAAGCCTGAAGAGAGCAGAGACGTCCTTAGGGAAAAGATTCAATCAATGATTACTTTCCAATGCAGTACAGTACCATTTGTGGACTGAATGCTTATGTTCTTCCTGTACACTTCTATAATTAGAACCCTAGTATGGATGCAAAGATGTTAGAAGATTGAATTTTAGATGGTAATTAGAATTTGATGAATGATGGGGCTGATCTCACAGAAGAGCTTAGCTGCCTTACAAGATTCCTGGAAGAGTTGCTTTATCATTGTGTTATATTTATTATACAGTTAACATGACCCTGCTATATGTGTGTGTGTGTGTGTGTGTGTGTATAGTCAGAATAAAATTTGTGTGTAGAACGACACTGTGTACGTCTATAGAAAAAGTGATATTTTTAAATATCCTCACAGTTTGCAAGGAAAAAAATAATGCATTTATTGAAGTGCATATAGTATTCAGTACTAACAAGCATCCATTTCTGTTTTAGGAACAAGATAGTTCCTTAGTATTATTATTTAAATGTATTCCAAACCGAATTGCTATCCACACTCATGCATATGAGTAAATACGCGGGTGATGGGTCCAGTAATCCACTTGATTTAGCTATTAGGTAATATAAATATGTAGCAGCACAAAACATTGCATCCATGCATATATATAATTATATATGATAACTAAAGATTAAGGTAAAGATAAAACTGAAACTCTTTCAATCAAAACTTAGATTTTGCTTCAGGAGTAAAGCAGTGAGTTACGACGATAAGTGGTGAAGGTCAGGAGTGCAAGTTTCCCCTCCTTCCAGGCACTCATGGCACAGACAGTTGCCCCATCCTTCCCCTCCTGAGAGATCCCTGCTAAGAGCTCCAAACAGAGTACTGACAAAGTGCAATCTCCTTCGAACGCTGTGGAGTGAAGCTTCTTAATGAATCAAGAGTACATTCTTAATGAATCAAGAATACATCAAGAGTATGTTCATTGAAAAAGTAGTCAAAACAGTATATCCTTGTCAGCATAAGAACTACTTAGTATTTCTCTGGAGTTTCTAAGCCTTAGAATAAATACTCTGCAAGTTAAGAGACAAGAAAAGAATTGAAGCAACCAGCAGGCATGAATATCCCACTTGGAATAAGATTATTCACCTAGAAATTAATAGGAAATACTGGTACAGGCTCCAAACAAAAACTAAGCAAATGAGAAAAAAAAGAGATTTCCAATATAAAATTGGTGAGTGAAAGTCCTTTGAGAAAAGCAAATATAGTATAACAACAGCCTTAACAAAACCTACAATAAGACATTTTTAATATGTGATACAACAACCATTGTTAATTCTCTGTCGCCTTGTATGTAGTTCAGTGTTGCTTGTATTGTTCTTGTGGTACTTTGTAAATGGTTGCATGTTTCTTAATATGTTTTCATTCTTTTACTCTTAAAATTTTTTTAAAAAATTAAAATAAAAAGTTAAAAAAGTCCTAAAATTCTACTAAATATGTAAAAACACTAAAAATTATATTTCATAAATTTAATATTTAAAAATTCTATCAATGTTGCCACCACTCAAAAAATTAAAAGAGAGAATTTTTATATCAATGACAAATATTGCACAAGTGCTTTGAAATTTGCAAAATCTATAAAAGTACTGAAACTGTTTCAGAACATAAAAGCAGCATGTTATTTAGAAAAAAGTAACTAAAGATATGCATACATCAATGAGGTAGAATTATAAAAATAATATGTCTACCTCCTTTTATCTACCTATCTATGCATCTATCTGTGTATTTATATATCTAATTGATTATATCTATCCTTTTATCACAAGATTTGGTTAGAAATTCAACAAATATTAAATTATGTTATTCATAGTGAAAACTATTATGAAATCTGAAATTGAGTACACATTTGTCAGAAAACAAATTGAATACACACATTTACCACAAAACAAATTCCATTTTGAAATGTAAAAGTAATAAATGTACGAAACATGTATTTTCTATATTGTACATTGAGATGCATTGCAAACAAGAAAAAAATGCAAATGATGGGTATTTTTGTCCAACCTAGAAGCTCATACGCACTTCTGTTTAATCATGATTTATGTAAAAATATTTACAACAAGCACAATCCTAGTGAATCATTTTTAAAACACTTGGTCAAAAATATTTTCCTTTCTTTAACAGGAAAAACATTTTTCACAAATTAGGAAGCCCTTCCTTAGACAAAAAATTGATGCAGGTTAAGTCATCAAATAAAATATTCTTAAGATAATGCATAAAATGTAACCAATGCAAATGTTAATAAAGGATTTGCCTATATATCAACATGATGCCATTTGTTTAACTTCAATTTAACCCAGTTGTCCAATGTAAAGATTAAGGAAATATTTCTTCCCTGAGTGGTTGTTTGAAAATGCCATTTATTTTGTTGTGGTATGTAGTTTGACAATGTGCATAAGACAAATTAAAGAATATATAACTTTGAACGCCCTATTTTACTCTTCAACATGCTTTAGCTTTAATCAGGAGCATTCCTCTAAGTATCACACAGCTATTGCCCTCCTCAGATGACAGGAGGAAATAATTACAAATTTTACCCATTCCCAAATGTGTGATAACTGAATTATGATAGGATGAAAGGATATAAATTATGCACACATAATAATCAGGATGAATATATATATTTTTATATAATATTATGTTATGTCACAAAAATACATTCATGCAAACAGAATAATGCTACTTTGACTGTGTTTATATTTATGTGCAGAAAAACCATAAGCAGCCTGATTGTCTGAGCATATGTAGGGACAGCAGAGGACAATAGAAAAGTAGGCAGCTCATCCTCTCCTCTGAGGAACAGAAACAGGCCCTACGTTGGTGAACTGTCTTTGAAATCTGACCATGCTAGATATCTGACTATTATCTCATTACCTGCTATACTCAGCTGATGTCTGATCACACTGGGCTGTCTTCAGTTAGAATCCTCTCGGGGTGGTTCAACCAGACTCCCTCACTGTCCCCGCTCTATGCTCCTCATTAGCTCTAAGCGCACATGATCCCTTCCACCATTCAGAACCCACCTCCCCAAACCACATTTCAGTGCATTCTATACTGAAGGTTATGTCCCTATCAAATAAAATCCTTCTTATAATTTTCAATAAGTGATATGAGTAATTAGTCCTCTCAGAGGGTTTGGGAGATTTTGATCACTGTTCTCTCAATCAATCAAAAATAGTGCTGATCTATCACCGGCAAGAAACACTCCCTAGCAGGAACCAGAATCAAAGTTTGTATATTAAGCACATTGGTAACAACACATGTTTTCAAAAATGATGGGAGAAAAACACACATTCAGGGTGTAATGACAAATGCCTGTAATGCCCATTGCTCAAGAACCTTAAGTAGAAGAAATCCACAAGCTCAGGATTTTAGCATAAGCAGCATAGTAATCTCTGTCACAAAAACTATGTAAACATGGGGAAAGTGTCCAGGAATAAATATAAAAGCAATCATCTGGGTGTTATAGGGAGTCTGAGATAAGTAGAGACCTCATCTACAGAAGGAAAAGACTCCAATTCCTTACTCTGCTGTCCCTGCTCCCAAACAGCCTTAAAGAGAGTACTTACAGCTGGTGAATATACGGCCTGGATTCACAAATAACAAAAGCCTCTATCACCAGGTTTACAAGAAAGTTTAATAAACTGTTAGTAACTAACACATACATGATTACAGAAGAAAGAAAAGGCACAGAAAAAGTTCCATCACCGGGTCAGAAGAGCTTCCACACCTGAAATCCCAATTCCAGTGCTGAGTGGTCCCTTCGTATGGTTTTCAGGGTTCTGATTGGGAAGGGTCTGGGCAGAGTGTCCTCTCTATGCAAGTGATCCCAAAGTCCTCCTACCAGTGAGGCCCCCGAAATACCAGCTGAGACAAAAGTGGCAGCATCCCTACGTTGTGAGGGACCAGAAGCAAGCAGTTTGTGGCCCCCAAGAACTGGCCAAGTACCTGAGGGAACGAACATCTGCATCTTCAAGACAGGAGAGAAAGAATCTCCTTGGGAGCTGGCCAGGCTGACAATGAGATTCTGCTCACATCAGGTTTTCCACCAAGCATCCTAATGTGCAGTCTTTAGGACAAGGCCGCAGCTCTGTGTTATGACCAAGGAAGCTCTTTCTGTATTTAATTTTAACCCTTCATGTGTGCAGCTGCCACAGGAACACTGTGGGTCAGCATCTTCTGTAAGACTCAATCACTGTGTCAATAACATCTGCTTTTTCTCACAAAAGCACAAGTCATTTGCTAAAATTCTCTGACCCTAATTCATCATTTAATCACGGTTTGCATCAGACCAGATAAAATAGTATCTGAGTAGAGAAAAGATACACACATCTAACTGAGGAAGAACTGCACTTGGGGAAAACTCTCACAGATGATTCATCCGTTAATCTGAGCCCATCTTGCAGCTCCAGGAGTCGTGGAGCACCCTAAAGTTTACTTGAAATAGTTACTGAATGTTTAGAGAAAGAAGTTCCTCCAAGAAGAAGGAGTAGAACATCAGAGGACAATCTGTAAGAATGTAAGGAATATTATGCATAGTTAGAGATGGAATATCAGCAAATCCTTGACTGTCTTAGGGGATATTTGGCAATAGCCACTTAGCATTCACCTCAACATAAGGAATTTTATAAAGATAGAGAAAGAGTAAACTCATTTCATTACAGAAGATTTAGCAATAGGCACTTAGCGTTCAATTCAATCCAAGGAGTTCAACCGAGATGGAGAACATCACTTAACGCCATGCAGTGGCATGTAGGTAGGAGGAAGGGCAGGGACCATGGAATACGGTGGAGAGTGGGGTCCCTCTCAGGTTCCAGGAATGAGAACGAAGAGCTGGGAACACAAACAAACACAAAGGATATTCCCCTCCCCCAGTCAAAAGTAAAAAGAGGACAAGAAGGCCTTCTAGGGAGGCAGGTTGGGCACATGCGGGTGGGCAGAACAGGGTGGCCCTGTGCAGAGCATTGCTGCATCAGTCCATGAAACCCTAACCATTATCTATCCTGATGTCCAGAAGGAAAACAAACAACTGAAGGAGACACTTACGGAATGAAAAAGAATTCTCTAGTAGGCTTTATACCAAAGGTACCAGAATAGTAGATACAGAAATAAAGAGACAGAAAACTCCCAATCACCACATCCCCATCCTTGTGCACACTGGTGCTCCTTTGGCGAAGGCAGGCTTCATGATCGAAACTACACACTAAGGCAGGAAGCTGCAGGAGAAGGAAGATAAAAGTCAAAATGAGCATCTTAGATGTGTATGCAAAGATTCAGGCTGAGTGAAGAGGAAACTTGCAGTGACAGCCAGGTAAATATGTATATTATGTGCGTGTTTCGTCACGACATTACTTCTTGCTCAGGTGGACACTCTGCTGCCCTGGCCCCTGTCACCCGTGCCTGCTCCATTTCCCTGGAGAAGTTTTCCACCATTGTCCTCCAGGCTCTACACCTGAGGTCTGGTATGTTAGAGAAAAACAGAAGACAGAAATTATGATTGAGTATCATTTTCTCTGCCTGGAGCCACTATGATTTAATCTAGTTCTTCTGATAGCAACATCCCAGGGGCCAGCTACTCTTGGGCAGATTTGCTCCTCAGTATTTGTCAGTAAACCATCGGCATGGATACCATTAGAGGTGTTACTCAATGGATTGCACTAGAAGACTCAGTATGTGGGTTCTCTTGAAATACTGTGAAAATCCTCAAGGTCAGCCAAAAAATATTGGACATTGTGGCCCTCAAAGTATAACACAACAGAGGAGGATGTTTGATCAGAAATACTTTTCTGCACTCCCTGGAACATCATTTGGAAGAAAGCCTGGATGGAGTTCCCTCCTTGGCCAACACCATTGAAGACAGTGGCTATTTCCTGCCCACCCCAGACTCCCAAGTTGCATAGAAGATTGCTGGGGCCTCTGCTGCTGCATCTTGAGGAGACAAGGCTCTAGTCCTTGGTGGATCGACTGTACCTTCAATGAACAGAGCTCTCACATGTGCCCCTGTGTAGAAAATGCCACTTCACATGCATGTCCCCTGCTGCCTGTGAGGATGGGAATCAGGATTAGAAGAGTTCATATATAGGCAGAGGCCATGCACATTAGTTCCAGCGTGTCTACATGGACTGATAAATTTAGTTTTCAGATTATTTCATGTCATAAATAAGGACGTTCAGGCAGAAATTCCGCCTATTTTCCTGTGCAATGATGAGTGATGGTGACAGCCAGTGTTCAAGTTGCACAGTCACTGTGTGCACTAAGCTGCTGTCTGATACACCAGCGATGAACCTGAAATTAAAATAATGAAAAATAAAAACAATAGCGTGCATAATACAAAAAAGCAAGCAGAAAGGAAAGCAGGAAAGAAAGATATGGCCCAGCATAACTCCAAGAAAATACATATAAAATTTGGTGTGGTAAACAATGAAAATTGTTATAAGAAAGGATGTCAAATGTCTGTCCATGAAGTTTATGTCCTGGTATTTGGCAGAGTACCATTAAGATATCCAGTCTTCCAAATTAGACCAGTGGGTTCAGTGTCATACCACTAAATGTTTCAGCAAGATATTCTAAAGAGAATGATGAGTTTCCTCAATGCTAGGTAAATTAGACAGTAATAAAAACAATGAAAATGAACAATTCACATTTCTTGATTCCAAGATTTCATAATGAAAAGGTAGACATGTGGATAAGTGGATCAGCACATGTAGAACCAGCCCCAGGATCTATCCTGCTATACCTGGGTGGCCAGCAGCCCCAAAGGCTCAAGTCTGCCCCAACAACTTTCCTCATGTTTCCCCTGCTTGAAATTCAGGAATAATTGGAGGTGACTTACACATGCACCACCTCATCAACGATGTGTGACACCTCTGTGATTGTGCGTCTGTCTTAAGTGCTCACAAGCTCACCAACGAGCTCTCCTCAAGGCTTTTCTTTCCTGGCTGTCTTTCAGTCTTTGCCAGTAGCAGGTAAGCCAAGGGTAGTCCTGAGCCTTCTGTGGTAGAGATGAGCGTGAAATAGGCAATCCTTGCTCTCATTTTGGTGAACTTTATCTCCCCAGAGGTCTGTAGGCGAGGAAGAAGATGAAACATTAAGGATAGTACTTATGACCCCATATTAAAAGACTCATCTCTGTCTGTCTTTTTCTTTCTCTGTCCCTGTCTCTGTCTCTCTCCTGCTCCCCAATTTTGAAATTAATTTTACTGATACATTTTAGATATACATAATGTTCACATTCATTTGAGGAAGTTTACCTGTACATGATACATCTTCTTTTTTTCTTTTTTTCCTTTTTTCCTTTCTCCTTTTACACATCCTAATTTCCCCCTGAAACCCCTTCCTCCCTTCAGCCCCTCTTCCTCCCCTTATTCACAAAAGCTTTTTTCCATTTCTTTCTTCTACTCTTTTCTTTTTGTTTCTTTCCTTTCTTTCTTCTGCCCAATCTTTTGTTCCCCTTCTCATTTGAATATATTTCTTCCTCTTTCTCAGTATCTGTTATATGTTTTGTTCCTTATTTACCCTTTCAGTTTCTCCCACTAACGAGACAATATGATATTTAAACACGTGTGTCCATGTATTTCATTTAAGAGTATGGACTCTAGTTCTTGCTTCCGCAGCACACATACTAAGAGGATGGACTCTTTTTCCCTTCCTTCCCTTACCCCCTCTCCACTTCCTAGTTCCCTTTTTTATGAAGAACTTCTTCCTATTTCACAATATTTTTTTTATTTTATGCAAAACAAAAGTAAAAGAATAGCGCCTGCCTGGCAAGCACGTGGTCATGAGTTCAATTCCCGGTACTGGAAAAAAAAAAAAACAAAAAAAAGTAAAAGAAAAATTCATAACAAAAGCACAGGAGACTAACAATTGTTAATACATTACATGTTGTTATCTTTAAAGTAGTTGCTCAGGGTACAGATATGCATGTAAAAATTTCTGCAATTGATATTAGCATGAACTTTTCTTTTTAGTGAACTCAGAGACACTATGATGACTGGCATGTTTGCTTTTTCCCTATTTTTCTTTCCCCTTTCACCCATCCTAGCTCCTTTTTCCTTTTAAACAATTTCTTCTCATTTCATAATATCTGCTGTACATTTTAGAACTTATTTGCTGTTTCAGTTTCTCACGCCGAGGAGACAATATGACGTTTGTATATGTGAGTCTGATTTATTTCACTTCTGAGTGTGCTCTCACACATTGCATCCATTTATCTTTCATACATTTTGCTCTTTTTTGCACATTTAGTATCTCATACAGGAGATGAGATACATGCAGTACTTATATTTGTGAATCTAATTTATTTCACTGAAGAGTATGTCTTCAAAGTGCTTAAATTTACCTACAAATGTCTCAAATTTTTCCTTCTTTATGTCTGAGTAGTACTCCATTGTATAAAATATCCATTCGTCACTTGATGATCATTTTAGTGGTTTTGAAGATTTAGCTATTACAAATTTTGCTGCCATAAGCATGAGTTTGCATTTATCACTCTGATATGGTGTTTTCAACAATTCTTCAAAGATATCCAGAAGTGGAATGGTCGTATCAAATGGGATCTCTAATCCTAGTTTTTTGAGGACTGCTCTCATGGATTTCCACAGTGGATGTACCAGTCTACACTCCCACCAACAGTGCATAAGTGTTCCTTTCTCCTCACAACCTCTCCAGCATTTATTATTGGTTAATTTCTTGATAATATCCATTCTTTCTGGGGTGAAACTGTATTTCAGTGTTGTATTAATCTGAATCTCTTTTAATTATTTAAAAAATGACAAAACAACAAGGAAGACAAAATCAAAACAACAAAAAACAACCAAAATGATACATACCCTCAAAACAAAGTGATAGAAATTTACAAGGGTTGCTATATTACATATGGTTATCCTCAACGAAGTTGCTCAATCCACTAGACACAAGAATGTAGGATTGATCAAATAATCAAAGATAGTAACAAGTAAAAAATAAATAAATAAAAATAAAAAATAAAAAAATAAAATATTGGAAATGATGCAAAGCTTCACCATACAAGAGAGTAGAAGTTCAACAATGGCTCTTATACTGTATACTGTTATTTTCAGATCACTCATTCTGATTACCAAATTCAAGTGTGCAAAATTGGTCAAGAAAGGAGAAAATTCTTAGCATTGACTGTTCTGTTCAATAAACCACAGCCATCAGAAATACGCCTATCCCACCTATCCTTATATATACATATAAATGTTGTTTTTTATTTAAAAAAACCAAATAATAAAAACAAATACATGAACGAAACAGCATAGAGAACAATAAAAATGATACAGAATTTCAAAACATGGTGATAGGATATTAACAATGGTTGTTATATTACATAATGTCATCTTCAAAATGGTTGCTCATATCACCAGATATAGGCATGCAAGACTGATGAAACAACTACACATTAACAGTTCCTTTCAATAAACCAACAGATATTATTATTATCGTACAATTATCCTAGCTATCCTGTTTATATTCATATTTTTCCCTCTTCCTGTGGGAAAGAGAGGTCCAGGGGTCTGGTTGACGGCTGTGGCGGAGGAGCGAGTCTGAGCACACTGGGACTCCTCATGTCCTCGGCACACCAAGTGAGTCGCCCTGCCTGGGCTGTCCCGCTCTGACCTCTTACTTCCGCACAGCCCCCGGCCAAAAGTACCGCCTCCAAACCACGCCCCTAGCCCGCCTCCATTGCCACGCCTCTAGCCTGTTCAATAAAATGCCTGGTACTTCCACAATAAAGTGGATCTGTGCCATCAGCCTGGTCTCCGGTGTCCTCTTTTCATCGTCGCCACTTACCACGGGCCCAGGTCCCTCAACCCCAGAGGTTCTACCTCATCTTCCTTCTTCATTTTTCCTCTCCCCGCCACCATCCTAGTTGCTCCTTCGTATTTGAGCAGTTTGTTTTCTCTTTCACATATCTATTGTACTTTTCAGATTTTATTTACTCTTTCAGGTTCTTATACTAGGGAGGAAATATGATGTTTACACATGTGAATCTGATTTATTTTACTAATGAATTGATCAATTTACCTATAAAAGCCTCCATTTTATCTTTCTTTATAGTTGAGTAAAACTCCATTTGATAAAAATACCACATCTTTTTAATCCATTCCTCAGTTGACAGACATTTGGGTTGTTTTCAAGATTTAGCTATGACAAATTGTGATGCTATAAACACAGGTGCACATATAAATCATTGTGGTGTGATGTTTGCAGTTCTTCTGGAAAAATACCCACAAGGGGAACACCTGAGTTGAAAGAGACCTCTAATCCTAGTTTACTGAGGAGTCTCCAGCCTGGTTTCCACAGTGGTTGCACCAGTCAACACTCCCACCAAGAGTGGAGAAGGGTTCGTTTTTCCCCACAGCCCCTCCAGCATTTGTTATGGGTTGATTACTTGATGATAGCCATTTTTTCTGGGGTCAGAGGGAATCTCAGTATTATTTTAATTTGCATTTCTCAAATGACTAATGATGTTGAACATTTTTTCGTGTATTTATTTCCATTTTCATTTCTTCATGTGAGAAGTGTGTATTCATCTCAGATGTCCACTTTTGGATTGGGGCATTGAATTTTGGGGGCCTAATTTTTTAAATTCTTTATATGTTCTAGACAAAAGTCCTTTGTCTGAGGGACAGTTGGTTAACATTTTTGCTCAATTCATTGGTTTTGTTTTCACCGTCTTGGTGATTTCATTTGATGTTCAAAAACTTTTCAGTAAGATAAAATTCCAGTTGTTGGTTCTTTGAAATATTTTCTGTGCAGTTTGGTTTTTGTTCATGAACTCTCTACCTATCCTTTTGTCTTCAAGATTTCCACCCACTTTCTCTTCCATTAGATCTAGTTTTGCTGTTTTACTATTTAGATCCTTAAGCCATTTTGACTTTATTTTGGCACATGGTGATAGACTTGGGTCTAGTTTTACTCTTCAGCATGTGGAAATCCAGTTTTTCCAGCACCATTTATTAAAGAGCTTATCTTTCTTCCAGTGAGCATGTTTGGCCCCATTGTCAAAGATAAGGTGGCTGATTGAGGTTGTGGCTGTGTCTGCATCTTCCAATCTGTTCCATTAATTTTCAGCTCTGCTTTTTTTGCCAATACCATGCTGATTTTATAACAGTAGCTTTGTAGTATTTCAAATAAGGGATTGTGATGCCTCCTGCCTTCCTTTTGTGGCCCAGGATTGCTTTTGCTATTCTGGGTCTCTCCTGGTTCCAGATACATTTTAGGAATATTTTCTGTAGGTCTGTGAGGTATACCAATGATATTTTTATTCAAATTGCAATGAATGTGTATAACAATTTTGGGAGTACGGTCATTTTCACAATGTTGGTTCTTCCTATCCATGAGCAAGGAATATCTTTCCATTCTTCTCAGTGCTCTTCAGTCTCTTTTTTCAGAGTAGTATAATTTTCACATTATAGATCTTTTACTGCTTTTGTCAGATTGATTCCTAATTATTTCAATTTTTAGATGCTATTGTGAAAGGTATAGTTTCCTGTATTTCTCTATCAGTATGTTTGTTTGTGTATAGGAATGTTGTTGATTTTTGAGCACTGACTTTGTATCCAGCTATGCTACTGAATTTGCTGATTAATGCTAGGAGTCTTTTGGTAGAGTTTTTGGGGTCTTCTATGTAGAGTATCAAGTTATCTGTGCATAAAGATAATTTCACTTCTTCCTTTCCTAGCTTTATTCATTTTATTTTTCTCTCTGCTCTAATTGCTCTGGCTAGTGTCTCCAGAACTATGCTGAATAAAAGTGGTGACAGTGAACATCCTTCTCTTGTTCCTGACTTTAAAGTGAAAGCTTTCAGTTTTTGTCCATTTGGTATGATATTGGCTCTTGGTTTGTCATAAATGGCTTTGATCAGATTGAGGTAAATTCCATCTACGCCAATTTTCTGTAGGGTTTTTATCATGAATAAGTGTGGGTCTTTATTGAAAGCTTTTCATGCATCTGTTGAGATCATCATGTGACTTTTGTCTTTACCTCTGTTGATTGGTGTATTATATTGACTGATTTGTGTATATTGAACCATCCTGCATTTTTCAGATGAATCCAACTTGGTCATGGTGTTCTATCTTCTTGATAATTTTCTGCATGCTATTAGCTAGTATTTTATTGAGAATTCTTGCATCTATGTTCATTAGTGAGATTGGCCTATAGTTCTCTTTTTGGCTAGTTCCTTGTCTGGTTTTGGTATCATAATAATGCTTGCCTCCAGGAATGAGTTTGAGAGATTTGCTTCCCCTTCTCTTTCTTTAAAGAGTTTGAGAAAACTGATATTAAATCTTCTCTAAATTTCTTATAGAATTCAACTGTGAATGCATCAGTACCTGAACTTTTTTGCTGGTAAGTTTTTTGTAACATTTTCAATTTAATTGGCTAATATTGGGTTATTCAAGATGTTTATATCTTCTTCATTCAACTTTGGTAATTCTTATATATCTATCTGTCCATTTCTCCTGTGTTTTCCATGCAATGAGAGTAAAGATTTTCAAAATAAGTATTGATGATCTTCTGAATTTCT
The DNA here is from genome assembly GCF_000276665.1 of Chinchilla lanigera. NCBI lineage: Eukaryota > Metazoa > Chordata > Mammalia > Rodentia > Chinchillidae > Chinchilla > Chinchilla lanigera. Next base: position 3,922,572 of record NW_004955524.1, on the reverse strand, counting down.
ACAGTAGCTGTATTGATATCACCCCTTTCATTCTTTATTGCATGGATTTGAGTTTTTGCTTTCCTTTTTTTGACAAGCTCAGATAGTGGTTTATGAATTTTATTTATTTTTCAGAGAACCACCTTTTTGAGTCATTAAATCTTTGTGTTGTTTTCTTAGTTTTGATTGCATTAATTTCCTGCTCTGATCTTTATAATGTCCTCTCTTCTTCAGTCTTTGGAATTAACTTGCTCTTCTTTTTCTAGAAGTTTGAGGTGTAACATAAGGTTGTTTATTTGTATTCATTCTGTTTTCCTGATATGGGAATCCACTGTTATAAATATCCCTCTGAGGACTGCTTTCAGTGCATCCCACAGGTTCCGGTAGTTTCTATCAGCATTTTTGTTTGACTGTAAATAGTGTTTAATTTCTACTTTAATCTTTTCTGTGACCCATAGGTTGCTCAGGAGGGTGTTATTTAATTTCCATGTGTCTATGGAGCTTTTGCAATTTCTTTCATCATTTATTTCCAGTTTCATTGCACTACTGTCTGATAATATGCATGGAATGTAATTTCAGTACCTTTGCATTTATTTAAGCATGGTCTATGTGCTAGCATGTGGTCTATTTTAGAGAATCTCCCATGTGCAGCTGCTAAGTATGAGTATTCTAATGTTGCTGGGTGAATGTTCTATAAAGGTCTACTAAGCCCATTAGTTCACACCTTTGTTTAGTTCTGTTATTTCTGTGCTGATTTTTTGTCTAATTGATCTGCCTCTTCATGACAATGGGGTGTTAAAACCCCTGTTAGAACTGTGTTATTACTTATTTGATTTTTCATGTCTGTTAAAATTTGCGTTATATAATTGGGTGTTCCTACATTTGGTGCATATATATTTATGATTGTTAATGCTTCCTCTTGCAGCTTTCCCTTCACAAGAATATAGTGACTTCTTTATCTCTTTTGATCATTGTTGCTTTGAGGTTCACATTGTCTGCAAACAGAATAGATACTCCTGCTTTTTTCTGAGTTTCTGTCACATGGAGTATTGTTTTCCATCCTTTGACTTTCAGTCTATGGGTTTCCTTTTGAGTAAAATGCATTTCTTGTATGCAGCATATTGTTGGATTTTTTTTTTTATCCACTCTGCCAGTCTATTTGTTTTGGTTGGCGAATTGAGGCCATTTGCATTAATGGTTATTAATGATATGCATTACTTATCCTTGCCATGTTATTTTCCCACTGTTGGTTTTGTACTTTCCCCTTCTGTTACATGCTTACCTCACTTGATAGTTCTTTTCTATCATTGGTCTTGAGATTGTGATCATTCTTATCTCTTTGTAGAATATCTTTCTGTATTCTTTGTCAGATTGACTTGGCAATCATGAATTTCTTCAATTGATCTTTGTCATGGGAGTATCTTATTTCTTCATGCATTTTAAAAGATAGCTTTGCAGGGTACAGTAATCTGGGTTGGAAGTCATTTTCCTTCCAGACCTGAAATACTTCACTCGAAGCTCTTCTTGACTTTATGGCCTGTGTTGAGAAGTCTGCCATGATTCTGATGGGCTTTCCTTCATAGCTGATCTGTTTCTTTTTTCTAACAGCTTTTAATATCCTGTTCTTTTGCTCAATTTCTTGGATCTTAATTATTATGTGTCTGGGTGGTGGAGATTTATTTTGGCTATGGCTAATTTGGGTTCTGTTTTCCTCACTTAGGTGTTTATAAGGTTCTTGTCCCTGATGGGGAAATTTTCTGCTATTTCTGCTGCATTCATGTTGTCTCCTGCTCATTTGTTAACATCTATCAGTCTTATATTGTTTTTCTTTGCTTGTTGTAGTTGTTGAATTGTTATTTGCTGCTCTTTTGTTCTTTTTAAGAGATCTTTTCTTTCATGATCATTAGGTGCGTTACTGTCTTCAAGGTCTGAGAGTCTATTTTCCAATTCATTCAAGCAGTTCTTCCAGCTTACAATGGAATTTTCAATTTCCTGAATGTCTCTTTGAATCTGTTTCATGCATTCCAATTCTTTCCTATACTGTTCATTCAAGGTTTCCATCATTTTTCTGTGCTCCTCTATTTTTTATTTATATCTTCTTTTGATATGCCCAGCAATTCTTTCATTATGCTTGCCACTTTTTTTACCTGAGCAATTATTTCTGATCTGATTTCCTCTATAGCCTAATGTAGTTGGTTCTCTACCTCAGTTCCTATTATTTCAGAGATTTCAGGTGTGTGATTTCCATGTTCTTCCATGCTGATGTTTCATGGGCTTTTTCTGGGTGGTGTATTTGGCTGGGGTTACATTTTGCTTCCTCTTTTTGTCATTTTCAAATCTCCCTAGGTTTCCAGGGATTTGGTTTGTTCCTGAGATGGCAGCAGTGGGTGCAGCCAGAGGACCTGGGCACACAGACAGCTCACCCATGCTTCCTGAGTCCAAAGCTCTCCCGTGTTGGTGGCAGGGGGTGGGGCCAAAGTGTCCAGGACCCAGGCAGCTCACCAAGGCTTCCTGAGCCCAAGGCCCCTGGCAGTGGGAGGTGGGGCTGAAGGATATGTGTCCCCAGCCAGACCACCAAGGCCTCCCATGTCCAAGGCCCTTCCAGAAGTCAGTGGCAGGGGGCAGAGCCAGAGGATCCGGGTTCCCAGGCAGCTCACTGAGGTTTCCAATGTCCAAGGTCCCTCCAGAAGGCTTCATCTCTTAAATGACCAGTAATGTTGATCATACCTGAGGATCAATGGAGCATCTTAGAAGACGCAGGAGCAACATCAAATCCACTCAGCCATCTTATCTTTGACAAAGGCAAAAAGCACATCCACTGGAAAAAGCCTCTTTAATATAAGGCAGGACAAGATAAATTTAAAATTGCCTATTCAAGTTTGTTCATGATCTCTTTCTCTTGCCTAATGTTAATGTTTATTTTTCCCAAAATTGTTTCTATTAATCAGTCATGTCTGAGAGAGGTATTAATGATCTTTTCATGTAAAGAGATCTCCTGATGTTCCCAGTATTAATTTGATATGTGTTTCATACCATATATATATTAGAAAACATATCTGTATTCTAAAAAAGATACAGACCAGCACAGAAAAACTAGAAACTGGAGAACATTATCAGAAGATAGCTAAAAGTTCAAGAGTTAAAATTGCTGAGGTGATAAGTATATATACATCTAGTTAAGAATGATTTATTTATTTATTATTATTTTTTGGGCCCATACCAGGAATTGAACTCAGGACCTTTCACTTTCCAGGCAGGTGCTGAGATGCTGAGCTATATAACTGGCTCCAAGATTGAGTTATTTAATTCTTTCTCACATGACAAAATAGAACTGGAGAAAGTAACTCACACCCAACTAGAGGGAATATTGTAGAATTACTCAAGCAAGTACAAATTAATAAAGAAAAAAATCATGGAAAACAATCTAAGAGTTTTCTCAAAGTGGAAAGCAAAATATAAATAGTGTGTAAAAAGGAAGAATATTGGCACAAAAATGTAAATGGAATAAATTATCCAGTTATATAGAGATTGTCAAATTGAAAGACAAATCTCAAATTTTATTCACTTTTGTTTTACAAAGACATGCTTAATTCAAAATAAATATGAAAAATTCAGATGTGATATGGCAGTAAGATATTACTAAACAAATGCAAAATAGATAAATCTGGTGTATAAGTACAATTAGAAGTAAAAACTAATTAATGTGATACTCCCTTTACAATTGTATGGAGGCTTAAATTATAGCAAAAGTATTAATTGTGATATTACATATTATGAGATCTCAAAGTGTTGTAGGCTCAAATCAAAAAAGAAGAAAGAAACTGAATCTGATGATGATTACAATGAGCATGAGGAGGAAAAGGAGGAGGAAGATAGATAAGGAGATTTTAAGAGGAAGGAAAAGAGAACTACAGATAAGAAATTATATGATTTTATTTGTTTTTTTAAGAAAAACACTAAAACAAATTTTATAACAAAATGATAGGAAAATAATAATTAGTACATTGAATATGGTATGTTTAAATTACATATTATATTTTTAAATATATATATACACACACAACATAACTAAGATAATTGTACTATCAATTTTTATTAGTTTGTTGAAAGCAATGCTTCATATTCATATTGTTTGATCAATTTTGAATGCCTGTACCTGGTAATCAGAGCAACTACTCTGAGTATAACAATATGCAATGTAATAACCATTGTTAATTTCCTGTCTGTGGAGAAAGACATTCTATAGTTTATCCTTCAATGTATTAGCCATTTGAGCCTTTAAGCCTGACCAAGCTGTATGATTGTTTGATTCTGAAGGAAGTCTAGCAAAAGCATTAGTGTAAAAAGAAATGATAGCAGGGCCTTAGCCCCTGTGGAAAGCTGCTGTGACAGCACTAGATGCTTTACTGAGATATGTGCAAAGGTTTGATAACATGATGGCTAGCTAAGTCAAAGTCCAGTTCCTGTGATAATTAAACAATACTGTCCTCATTAATCCTATTAATGATTCTTCCCATTTTCCATTACTGCTTTATGTTTGAATCCCAATAAAAGGCTAAAAAAAAATATAACCGAGGCTTCAGTCCTGGAGGCTGTAGGCCCTCATCCCATAGCTTTGCCTCTCTTGTTTTTCTTTTCATCTGCCACACATTGTTCTCGGGACTTGTCACCACCCACAGAAACAGACCTTATACTACACTGTATTGGTTTGGGATTTATTTTGCAAGGGGGAACAACATAATACAAGGAACTATATAATAATCTTATGTACTTTGTAAGAATGTTTATAATAGTCACCCAAAGAATGATATACAAGAGAGTGCAGGAAATCTATCCACACGCCAAAACCAACGAAATTAGCTGAGGGCCTGGATCCCACAGAAATGTCCTGCTTGAGTCCAGCTGAAGACCTAAATCCCCTAACAATGCCCCTTGCAAGTCCAACTGGAGGCCTAGAGCCCATAACAATATCTCATGCAGGCTTATTTCACAGATCTGCACTGTGAAGGCCCAAAGGTGAGTGGTAGAATCTAGGAAGTCTGTGCCATCAGGATGAAGGATCTGTGCTAGCAAGCTGAAGGATCTCCACTGGAGCCAGGAAGTGATGCTCAGAAGAAGCAGAGCACCCCCGAAAGGTACGACAGCCATCCTCAGCAACAGTGAGGTCCTGAGCTCCTCCAGTGATCAAGATAGTCAAGTTCCCATTAGGGTAGCCAAAGCAGCAAGCTTCTCCGGAAGACTGGCAGTTCACCTCCTTCCCCTCCAGAACCAGGAAGTTATTCTCAAAGTAAGGACCAGAGCTCCCCCAAAGTGAACCAAAGATATTCTTAGTGTCAACGGGGTCCCGAGCTCCTCAGAGAATGAAAACAGCCAAGTTCATCAGGGAAGCCAGCATGACAAGCTCCTCCAAAACAACTAACAACTTCTTACAGCTTCTACCACCTCCCAACAGCCTTGCCTCTTATGCTGCAGGCAACAATCATCAGGTGGGCCTCCCACACCCAGCACCACGCTTACTCAGTTCAGATGGGGTTATAAGTTGACCACCAGTGGTCAATCCACCACAGACACCTACCATGTTGTTTTGAAATTCTGTATCATTTTTATTACTTTTTTTATTTTTTAAGAAAAGATATGGACATTATAATTTCCCCAATAGATATTAACACAAACCTTCCTTTAGTTTAATGAACTAAGAGACATTAATAGTATAATTGACTTGCATTTTTTTCCATTGTCCCTCCCATCCTTTCCCTTTTCTTGCATCCTAGTTCTTTTTTCCTATTGAAAATTTCTCCCAATTTCACAATATCTACTGCAAGTTCTAGACCTTATTTTCCCTTTCAGTTTCTCACACCAGGGGCACAATATGATGTTTACACATGTGAGTCTGGTGTATTTCACTTATTAATATGGTCTCAAAAAAATATGGTCTCAACTTGCATCTATTTACCTAAAAAGTTTCAAGTTTATCATTCTTTATGGCTGAATAGTAGTCCATTGAATAAGAATACCACATATTTTTAATCCATTCCTCAGTTGATTGGCATTTTGGTTATTAGCAAGATTAGCTATTACAAGTGATGCTGCTTTAAATGTGGGTGCTGATATATCTCTTTAGTATAATGTTTTTAATTCCTTTGGGAAGATACCCAGAATGGGAATAGCTGAGTCCAATGTGACCTCTAATCCTAGCTTCTTGAGGAGTCACCATCCTGATTTCCACAGTGGTTGCACCAGGATGCACTCCCACCAACAGTGGAGAAAGTTTCCTCCTTCCCCACAGCCTCACTAGCATTTGTTGCTGGTTGATTTCTTGATGATAGCTATTCTTTCTGAGGTGGGATGGAATCTTAGTGTTGTTTTAATTTGCATTTCT
>NW_004955524.1:3895337-3896881 GCF_000276665.1 Chinchilla lanigera | reverse complement strand
CTGGGGTCCCCGCACATGCTCAGGGCAGCTGGCTGCCTTTGCAGTTGGCTCTGTTCTAGAGCCAGGCACTGTAATCCCTCTCTATTGTGAAAAGAGCACACTTGCACTTCCAAAAGCTTTTTTTTTTATGCCCCTGCTGTACCCAGTAGGAGCAAGATTCCAAGGACTCAAGAAAGAGTTTTCATCACTTTTTGAATCAGAACAAAAAAATAAATTTTGTGAATAAAAATATTTACATGTAATGATTATATGTAATAATATATATATTTAAAATATATATATGTATTTAAAATCAACCTTGTATTGTAGAAAGCACTTTTAATATCTTCAATGATGTTATTGCTTTTGTTTGGACCTGGTACCAGGCTTTTCTTTTATTTCTCAGGTGAATAATCTTATTCTCTGTGGATATCAGTGCCCATCTTCCCTTTGATTCCCATTGCTCTGCTGCCTTGCCGAATATTTATTCCAAGGCTGACAGCCTCCATATAGTGCTAAGTAACCCCAGTGCCAACACAGAAGTACTGTACTGGTTACTTTTTCACTGAAAATGCTCTTGAAGTACAGTTTAAGAAGCTTCATCGCACAACTTTCAAACAACATCTCACTGTATCAGTAGTATGTTTACAGTGTTCTGCACAAAGGTCTTTCAGCAGGGGGGCATAGATAAGAGTGTGTCAATGGCTGAGAGGTCATTTTTACACAAAACTGTGGGAAGGATGAAGAGAATAGGGCTTTGTGGAAAAAGTACTTCTACAAATATTAGTTTTAATCTATAATTTATTTTGACACTTTAAACTATAAAATGTTGATATTTAAATTTCACATTGTAGAGTTTTGTAGATTCCTGTTCCCCACCTGGCTTCTCTCAAATGTTCCTCTGCATTTTCATGATTTCCTCTCATTTAGGGCTCTGAATGTAGAGAGATTCTCCTGGATTTTGGTGCTGGCAGATACACAACTTTGATGGGGCAGAGGTTTAGTTAACCTGACTGCAAGTCTCTCAAATGTGCAATCTATCTGGTTACCTCAGAACATTGGTTGAGAATTATTTTTCCTCCTCTTTCACATTTCCACCCTAAGAGACCATCAGAGTTGTGAAAATCAGTGTTGTAATATTAAGCATTACGTGATGTTACTACATGCAGTTATCTTAGTTCTCATTGCCAAACACCATTTACAAAATCGAACATGAATGTGAAGGTCTTTCTTCCCTAAAATGTCCTCAATATACATGGAGATGTAAAAGGTCTTTGTAAAGCCAAAGTTCATTCACTTGCATCAACCATAAACTGTAAGACTTCGCGGGAGCCTGTTCTGCCAAAAACAAATTAAATATACTCGTAGTTTATCCTTACTTATGATTTTGCTTTTTCTTGGCCAGCTGCATAAAAGTGGGCCAGCAAGTGGGTATCTAAATCAACAATTCTTTACTTTTAATAGTTGCACAGGCTGAGAAAAATCAAGAGAGAATTTGATTCCTAGTTTTTGAGCTACACTCTTGTCAATGGTCTTCACATAGCAGGTTTATGAAGCAGCTCTTC
>NW_004955524.1:3890882-3894642 GCF_000276665.1 Chinchilla lanigera | reverse complement strand
AAAGCAAAGATATGTCCTGGGTGTCTGAGTCCATTACTTCACATTTTATAAAAGTGTTTCAGGATGGAGATGACTACAAAGGTCAGAATATTTGTCTCCTTGTGCAACTGCCAACTGTTACTAAGTATGCTTCAGGTCAGTACTGTGCTCTCCATCCACATTCCTCAATATTTTCTTCCAATTTTCTTTTCCTTTAAGGTTACATTTGGCTCATTTGATCCTACACTGACTGACAGTGGTCAGTATCCTTCTCTCTATCAGGTGGCCCCAAGGGACACGTATTTGGCCCTTGGCATGGTGTCCTTGATGCTTCATTTTCGTTGGACCTGGGTGGGCCTGCTCATCACAGAAGGCCAGAAGGGTCTTCAGTTTCTCTCAGATGTAAGAGCTGAGATGGACTGGAACAGAGTGTGTGTAGCCTTTGTGAAAATGATCTCAACTCTGGCTGTGTCATATCTCTCAGCCACACAGAAACATGATATTGTTGCCATAGGAACATCATCAGTCAATGTGGTGGTTATTTACTATGATACTGATAGTACACATGATGTAAACTACAACATAGCACAAAATTTTGTGACATGGAAAGTCTGGGTGACAAACTCACAATGGAATGTTGACCTGACTGGGAGAGATTTCATACTTGACCCATTCCATGGCATTCTGGTTCTTTCACCCCACCATGAAGAGATTTCAGGTTTCAAAAATTTTGTTCAGGAAGCTTCCCCTTTCAGATACCCAGAAGACACTTACCTCGTTATATATTGGTCCAAGAATTTCCATTGCTCATTCTCTGACTTTGACTGTGCCTTGAAGGACTGTACACCTAATGCCTCTCTGGCTTGGTTGCCTCCAAATCGTTTTGACACAGCCATGAGTGATAGGAGCTACAATATATACAATGCTGTGTACGCTGTGGCCCATGCCCTCCATGCGATGCTTTTGGAAGAAGTACAAAGGCCACCAATGAAAAATAGACAAGTGATGATGTTTTCCCCCTGGCAGGTAAAGTGCATTCTCTCGGATGGCATGCAGTGTCATAAAGGTACCTCTTTCAAGCTATTCTGCATGTTTCACCCAAGAGCATTAGAACCATTTCTACCAAATACAAGACATTGAGTATCACACTAATTGTTAAGGAGGTAATTCTTGAGCTGAGTTGCAATGATCCTCAAACAAGTAGCTACTGATAAGGAGGAGAAAAACAGGAGGCCAACTCCTTGCTTCTGTCTATGGGATGTCAATGCTTTGCCCACTTAAACAGGTCCTATGACATTCTTGAAATAAAATATAAAAACCTGTAGTCATTCATGAAACTAAATGACATGAAAACCTACAGTGCACATATTATAGGAATGTTCCTTTTAATTCTGAAAACTCTTCCAATATTGAACTCACTTTGTTGCTGTGGGTATAGATAGACAATGGACATTTTGTGTTAGAAGCTTTCATTCTGCATTTGACGTTTTTGCCTAACAAAACTTTATTTTTTTTTTTTATTTTTTGAGGTACCATGAGTTGAACTCATGACCTTGCACTTGCCAGGCAGGTGCAGTGCCACTGAGCTATATTCTCTGTCTCAAAACTTTAAATAGGCTTGCATAGAATATTTCTTACAGAAACTGACTTACATTTCTATAATGTAACATTTTAGTCCTTAGACATTCATATGCTCTAATTAACTAGATACCAGTGTTCAAGTTGCTTTATGTAAAAGGAAGTAAAACACTTTGGGGACTTTCTCCCACCCATGTTTTCTGTCCTTATCCTGGAGCCCTGCTCACATAGGATGACATGTCTCTTTCAGCTGCATCGCTTTCTAAAGAATATCCAATTTAACAATCCTGCTGGTGACCAAGTCAATTTAGATGACAGAAGGAAACTGGATTCAGAATATGACATTCTCAATTTTTGGAATTTTCCAGAAGGTCTTAGACTGAAGGTTAAAGTAGGAACATTTTCTTCACATGCTCCACATGGCCAAAAAATGTCTTTATTTGAGGATATGATACAGTGGGCCACAGGAAATACAGAGGTGTGTTGGACCTAATTATGACATACTTCCTTAACCAAAAAATAAGCTACATATTGTCATAGTATTTGTGCCCTGAATTTTTCTCATTACATGGCCAAATTTTGCTGATGTGGAAATTGAACAACTCAATTTTCAATTTGAAAAAAATCTTGTTTACCAGCTTTCTGATCAGTGAAAAAGACATGCATTTAATTAACCAAATTTTTGTAGATATACATTTCATCTTATGAAATAAATTTGACATTCAACTCGGTAGTTTTATTTATGTATGTATGAAAGTTATGTTTATTCCTCTAGTTGTGAAGAAGGAAGTAAAAGTCTAAGAAGTTACCATCAGATATTTCTTTCCTTAGGCTCCCCACTCGATGTGCAGTGAGAGCTGCAGTCCTGGATTTAGAAAAAGCCCTCAGGAGGGAAAGGCTGCCTGCTGTTTTGATTGCACCCCTTGTGCAGCCAATGAGATCACCAATGACACAGGTAGGAGCATGCCTTATGGACAGATTCACACTCTGTTTTTATATTCAGCCCATTCATACACAAAGTGAAAACAAATCCTATAGAGAACATCAAAGATAAAATGTTTCTTTTTATTGGTTGATTAAGTTTGCATGCCTGCATCTTGTAATCTGAGCAACTACACTGAAGACAACAATATGCACTAAATTGACCATTGTTAATTCCTTATTATCCTATTTTTAAACTCTGTATTATTGTTTTTCTTTTTATCTTTACCTCTTTAAAACAAAAAATTTTTTAAACTGTAAAACACTATAAAATTTTCTTTTCACATTTAAATTATTTGTTATGTTGAGTTCTATTGCCCACTTTGAAAACACACTTTCCCTTTGAAATGCACTCTAATTTATTTTCCTTTCATTCCAATCTTGTTATTTTTGTTTGTTTGCTTTTGATTGCTGGGGATTGAACCAGAATGTGCTATATCACTGGCCTATGTTCCCAGTTATTTTATTTGTTATTTTGAAACAGAATATCCCCAACTTTTCTCAGACTGCCTCAAAGACCTGATAGACCTGTCTCAGTCCACTGATTCCCTGGGATAATGATCGTGCACCACCACACCCAACTACATGGAATTATTTTTCTAGTCCCACTAAAAGCATTATTTTCTCAAGAAAAGCCTTTCCCCTACCCTACAGCTTCTAAGTTCCACCACCGTTATGAAGTGTAACAGGCAGTAGGAGTAAAGCAAACTCTTTACTTTCTTTGAAACCACAGCAAGATTACACTCAAGACAAAGGTGAAGCATACTTCATTTTCCAGGGCCTGGAAGTATTCTTCACACAAAGCCAGTGCTCAGAGAGACTGCTTGATTAAAGATAGGAGGATGTCTTTGCTGCATAATATGCTTACAGCACAGCACAATCTCAGGTCTTAGGGTTTCACCCCTGTTCCCCTAGAATGCATAGATGAGTGAGGTGACAGCCTGTGACATGAATTAGAGTCTGTACCACAGAACTGAAAGGATGATATGCACCCAGCATAAGGGATTTAACAAGTGACAATATCTACATTTCAGCGGGGTGTCACTGTCATTTTTACAGAGGTGATAGCATAATTATTATATTGGAATGAAAATTGGTGGCATAGATCCTTGATAGGATTAACAGAAGTGGCCCAAATGACATATGCACCACTCATGGAACATTCAACTACCATAAAAGAAATTGCCATATTATAAAACACAGCTCATATGAGGATGAGGGT
>NW_004955524.1:3887491-3888917 GCF_000276665.1 Chinchilla lanigera | reverse complement strand
CCTCCTTATTTACAAATCTTTGTTTCCATTTTACCCTTTTTTCCTCAGTTTTTAATTTTCCCTTCCATTGCCTCCACAGTTCCCCTTTCTTTTGAACAATTACTTTCCATTTCACAAAATCTATTGTAAATTTTAGTTCTTATCTGGTTGATGGGCATTTTGGTTGTTTTCAAGATACACAAGATAGCTAAGATAATTGTAGTACTGGTTTCTTTTGGTTTATTGAAAGGAACAGCTAATGGTTAACAGGTTGATCAGTATTGCATGTCTATATCTGGCAACCTGAGCAACTACTTTGAAGAAAACAACATGCAGTATAGCACAATCTTTGTTAATTTCCTATCATAATGTTTTGAAATTCTGTATTTTTAATTGTTTTTTAATTTTTATTTTATTTAAATAAAAAAATAACCTGTTTCCAAATCTCAGTCATAAGCAACTCATAGATGAAATTTTGAAAATTGATTTTGCAACTTTTGAAAATCATTTAATATATAGTAATATATCCTGTAATACTTTGAAAGATACCACCATTAAACTATTAAAATACACCTTGGGCAAGAAAAATTAAATGTGAACTTAGATAAAGCATGTTTGTTATGCAGAGGCTCAATGATGGGATTATTTGACATTAGATACTTTTCTCATATATATTTCCCTGGGGTTTACAAAACTATGTTGATTTCCTAATATGGGATTGCTCATTGAATGATAACCTGATGAATAATATATAAAGATTTGATTTGGATAGTTAGATCCTTATTACTTTGTAGAAATAGAGAAATGTTTTTATGTATATACCAGATATAAAAGGAGAATAAATAGCAGCACTGCTAAGTGCTGTTTTGACTCAGGAATTATTCAGTCAGTATTACTTAGGAGGTATTCTGTCTACGTCTTTCTGTTACTTTGAGTCTGGAAAGAAATGGAAAAGTGAGATGCGGTGAGGCTTGATGGAATCCAGTCCTCGGGAGACTGAGGCCACTGCATTCTATGTCCTAATGGAGTGTCAGCAATAACGTTATTTAAGAAGATCCTATCTCAAAAAATAAAATTTAAAGAGTTGGGAATATATCTGAGTGAAAAGTTTAGGCTCATTCCCAAGCATTACAAAGAAAAAAGAAAAAACAATAAAAACTTGAAAAGTAACACTATAGTTGAAGTCCAGTGTGTTTCTGGACATGGGTCACTGAATAACAAAGAAATCATAAACCTACACAGGTGACAATTTTAATTTTTGCTAGATATGGAACACTGTGTGAAGTGTCCACACCATCAGCATCCCAACACTCAGCAAAACCACTGCCTGCAAAAAGCTGTGACTTTTCTGGCTTATGAAGATCCCTTGGGAAAAGCTCTGGCTGGCACCGCCCTGAGTCTCACTGTCCTCACAGCTGCTGTCCTTGGGCTCTTTGTGAAGCACCGA
>NW_004955524.1:3867401-3883772 GCF_000276665.1 Chinchilla lanigera | reverse complement strand
TGTTGCCACCTGCTCTTTCATTGACACCTATCTGTTTTATATTGTTTTTCTTTGCCTCAACTTGTGGCAGTTGATTTGTTATTTCCTCCTTCCTTGTTATTTTTGAGATATCTTCCCTTTCACCATTGCTAGCTGAAATGCTGTCTTCAAGGTCTGAAAGATTATCTTCAATTTCATTCAAACGGTTCTTCGAGCTTTCAATTGAAATTTTCATTTCCTGAATATCTGTTTGAATCTATTTCATGCATTCTAATTCTTTACTATGTTGTTCAGTTAAGGTTTCCAGTATTTTTATGTCCTCCTTCATGTTTTTATCTGTTTTCTTTATATATGATGAGCAATTATTTTATTATTTTTGTCATCTTTTTTTACCTGAGAGGGTTTTTTTTTATTTTAAAAATAAAAGGAGGAAAACATTAACAGACAGACAACCTTTTACAAAATAGCAAAATAGTACAGACAATACAGAGTTACAAACAAAGTGCTAGGAAATTAACAATGTTTGTTGTATTATGTATTGATATCTTCAAAGTGATTTCTCATGAAAACAGATACAGACATGCAATATTGATCAACCAAGGACTCATTGACAGTTTCTTTCAGAAAAGAAATAGAAGACAGTAGAACAACTATGTTAACTATCCTGTATATACATACATTATTTCTGATCTGATTTCCTCTAAAACCTCCTGTACTTGGTTCTTTACTTCAATTGCTATCATTTCAGAAACTTCAGGTATGTGACTTCCAAGTTCTTCTATGTGATGTTCCCTGGACTTGTTCTGGGTGGGGTGGAGAGATGAGATTGCATTTTACTCCTTTGTTTTGTCATTTTAGAAGCTCCCTAGATTTCCCATGATTGAGGGTTATTCCAGTGATGGTGTCAGGGGGCAGAGCATGGGGTCTTGAGCTCCCATGCAGCTCACTCAGGCTCCAGGTCTTCTTGGAACTGAGAGTTTTTCCTGTGATGATGTCAGGAGGCAGACAGCTCACCGATGTTCCTAAGACTTCCTGGGGCCCAGGGCCATTTCCACAATGGTAGCAGGGGATGGAAGATGGGTTCTTAGGCTCCTTGGCCTTACTAAAGGTCCTGAGGCTAACCGAGACCTAGAGTCCTTTCCGCCATGGCAGTGGTTGGGTGGAGTGTGTGGTCTTGTGCTCCCAAGCAGCTCAGTGAGGGTCCTGAAGCTTTCTGGGATACAGAATCCTTCCCATGAATGGTGGCAGTGGTTGGAGCATGAGGTCCTGGGCACCCTGGCAGCTCACAAATGGTCCAAAGTCTCCCCAGGACCCAGGCTCCTTCCTACAATGGTGGCAGGGTTTGGAGTGTGGGGTCTCAGACTCTCTGGCTGCTCACCTATGGTACTAAGGCTGCCTGAGACACAGCGTACTTCCCATAATGGTGGCTAAGAGTGGAGCACAGGGTCTTGAGCTCCCAGGCAGCTCATATAGGGTCCCAAGACTTCCCAGCACCCGGGGTCCTTCTCATGATGCCGCACGGCAGAGCACGGGATCTTGGGCTCAGTCCATTGTCTAAAGAAAAACTAGTAAAACTTTTTCCCACTCTGTGTGTGGCCTCTTCACTCTGCTGTGGATTTCTTTTGCTGTGTAAAACTTTTTAATAAGATCAGATCCAAGTTGTTGATTCTTTGTGATAATTCCCAAGCAGTATTGGTTTTGTTCATGTTTTTGCCTACACTTATGTCTTCTATAGGTCTACCTATTCTGTCTTCCAGCAAGACAGATTTGCTGGAATCTGTCTGACAGATTTGCTGTTTCTATTTTAATATTTAGATCTCTGACCCATTTTGGTTATAGTCTAGTGCATCATGAGAGACATGGATTTAAAATATGTTTCTTAAATGAAGGGAGGAACTGAAGGAATCCCTGGACTACTGGGTGGACAAATGGGAGAGAATTAAAGGCTAAAGAATGGGAAGAGTCCATGCAAAAATGAATAGAAATTGGAAGAAAGGAAAACATACAAAATAAAACAGAAAAATAGAGAGTTTAAAATTTTGTGTATAGTTTTAAAACTTCCAACTGTATTCTATCAAATCTTCAATAAATTTAAAGTTCTAAAAATAATTAATCAATGCCCTTTTTGACCTAACTGTACAAAAACAAAATTTTCCTTGTTTTCTGCTAAACCCTGCAGAGCTCTCACCCTAAGTCCTGGTTGATGGACTCATCTGTGGAAAATAAATTTTATGGCACCCAGAAATTTATTTTTCCCTTTCTTATTTATCTCTATTTTCCTGTCTTATTCATCTCTATTTTGTCTTTGCCAAAAGTCAAACCCAAGCACTACATTAAATTAAATATTTATTTGTGTTTTCTCATCACCTTTGGTTTAAGGAGAAAAAGGAAAAGGGGATCCAAATCTCTGTTCAATATGTCTTGAATACGGCTTGAAACCAACCGGTGTGAATTTTACAAAGTCGGCTGTGTGTGCATCAGCGTGTGGCACACTAATCATCAGTGATCCCTGGAGACTCTCACCAGGAGCTCAGATCACTCAGCAGGTCTTGGCTACGTTAGGTGATTCAAGCCAAGCAAATAGACTTCTCCATCTGTTAGCATCAGCCGTCACTTTAGGAAACAGACTGTGTCCCTTCTTACATGGGACTGCATTGTGAAGAACTCATCTCTATCCACTTTCTCTGCCCGAATCAACACAGGCAGAGCTTTCCAAGCAGGAAGAACTGAAATTCAGTCTTGTGCACAATTCCAGATGCTTCAGTTCCAAATTCCTAAATCACCCCCTGAGATTGGCCACTACAACCCCATTCCCTCTATTTTTAGACTGTTCTGAAAATCAGAGGAGCCTTCTCCTCTGCCAACATGAAACCAGACTTTGCCTCTTGCTACTCATAAAGCACATGTTCATCTTTGCATGGACCTGCAAGCCTGCATTTACAGATTGCTACCATGGCTGAGGCAGGAGGGTCACATGTTGGGGACCAACATGGACAGCTAAATGAGCCCCTGTGTCAAGTTTATACTTCAGTCTGTGGATGTAGCTCCACAGCAGAGTCTCATTTGTTTTACCTTTGGTACTTATAAGCAGAATTTATTTGTCTCACCATTTTACACTTAAATAAATGTAGAGTATATTTTTATGCATTAATTATTCTTATTACTCAAATTTTCCTTTTGACACTAAGTCCTAGAACAATCTCATCTCTAAACAAAAGGAGGAAATTTTATTTTTGCCCAAATTTCTTCTTGGTTGGACACACAAGCACTTTTACCCTCCCTAATTCTAGAAGCTTAGACCCTTACACACTCTTCACCCTCTAATATCTCTTTGAGGACACTAGCTTTGGTCATTTCACTTTTTTCAGGTAACACATTCAGACAGTGTTGTTTGCTCATATCTCACATATACATTTCCATACCACTCTGTATTGGAATTTCAACCCAAGCTGGTATAGAATCCACTAAAGATTTGGTGGTATATGTTGGGGGCATAGCAAGTCCCAAGAGGCAATCCCTGCTCTAAAACATGTTCCCAGAAAGTTCACAAGTATAACTAGGTATAACATTAGTGCTGAGTCTCAGGACCCTTAACAGCAGCAAGAAACAGAGATTATAAGGAGAAGGGGTCTAGAGAAATTTCCTTGGCTTTATGTGATGTACTCGTAAAGTAGTGCTTACTTCTTGTTCTTTACTTATAACCCCTATGAGGAGCAATATCCCTCACTCCACACTAGTGTCTGTGAGACACTTATAAGCTACAGTTATAATAGGGTTAATAATTAAATATACAGTATGATAAATAATAATGATGTGTCATAATATGAAATAATATAAACTCAATTCTTTAATCCTAAGGTATCTGTTATGGTGTGTGTCTGGATGTCTCTCCAAAGCCATATACACTCATGGGGCAGGCTTCTGGAGTTTTTCATTGATCCATGGTCCAATGCTGGGATTATAAGTGTGAGTGCAATACTCTCCCCTGGGGTGGGTAGCCTTCATACAATATAAGGGAGGGAAAGAGGTTTGCTGCTCCTCCCCTTTTGCTCTTGCTGCATTTGCTGTTTTCCACTGCATGTGCTGATGCCCCAGTGCCGTGACACGCTGTGTTTGAGCCAGTTGATTATGGACTGAAACCTCCACAAACTGTGAACTAAATAAACCTTTCCATCCTTAGTTTTGGGCATCAAGTATTTTGTCTCAGCAATCAGGAAAAGGTAACCAAGACAGTATCTGAAAGAAAACAAAAACAGAAAGATGATTTTGTTAATTAAGAAGATGTTCAAGTTTTTGCATAAGGAATATTTAAATCTCATTATAGGGTTCCTCTTAGGCATTAGTTGCCAAATTCCAAATAAGGACACCTTCACTTCTCAAATTGATAATAATAGAGTAAAATTCATAAATATAATATTGCATCTGTTATAGTTGATACATTGTGTCAACTTGGGGAGTCTAGAGGTTTGGCTAAGTGACTCAGCAGGAAACCAGGATACTTTGTATACATCCTGAGCCTGTGGAAGAGGCGGGCATGGAGATTATGTGAGAGCTACATGCCCCTTAGGTGGGGGTAGCCTGTTTAAAATGTAAGGCAGGGAAAGAAGATGTTTGCCACCATTCCTCCCTTTTGCTCTGGCTGCATTGCTGTTTGGCTGCCATTCCCCCCTTTGGTCTTGTTGCTTTGCTACCTTCTGCCTCGGAGCCAGCCAAGTATGGACTGAAACCTCCACAAACTGTAAGCTACATAAACCTTTCCTTCCTTCATTTTGGGCTTTGGGTATTTTGTCTCAGCTATGAGAGAAAAGTAACCAAGACAGCATCTCTACATTGTAAACCTGGATATGTCTCCCTCTGTGTCTAAAACTTCTAAACATGTTGCATTTCCAAGAGACACACAATCCTGTTTGTCTTGCAATCTTATCTTCTAGATGATTCCCCCAATTACTGCTCATGCTTCATTTTGCTCACCACAAGGAAACTGCCATCTCTCAGTCCCACCCACCTCTCAGTTTTGCTCTCCAGCTCACTCCAGTTGCTCATTATGTTTGTGAGGTGTGATTAAAATACACAGGAAATGTATACATTAAGACAATTTATTAGCATAAAAGATACATTACCAGTCCTACAATGTGTTCTGAAAGATACTGTAGAAAGAGATAACAATATGCACAAATGAAAGAACATCAATAGAAAGAGATCAGCAGGCAAGGAATCCACTTAAACAGAGGGGAAAAACAAGAATCAAGCAGCAGAAAATAACATGAAGATTAAACTAATACATGTCAGTTATAACAGTCTATGTAATTTGTGTCAATTCACCATTCAAAAGAAATAGACTGGGAGAATGGATCAAGAAACAAGTGCAGGGGCTGGGGATTTAGCTCAGGAGCACAGTGCCTGCCTGGCAAGCACAAAGTCATGAGTTCAATTCCTGGTACTGGAGAAAAAACAAAACCAAGAAAAAAAAAAGAAATAAGTGCAACAATATGCTACATAGTAGAAAAAGATTAACTCAAAAAACATCATATACTGAAAGTCAAAGAATAGATAACAATATTCCGTGCAATAAGAATCCAGAAAAAAAGTGTTATCTAATCTATTTGCAGGCAATATGAACCTCAACTCAAGATAATATCCAAAAAGATAAAGAAGGTAACTACATTGTTGTTAAGGGAAAATTCCAAATAAGAGATAACAAACATAAACATATATGCACCAAGTACAGGAGCACCCAACTATATAAAACAAATACTGATGGTCATGAAATATCAAATAAGGACTAACACAACTGTAGTGGGAGACCTTAACACTCCACTGTTACAAATAGATAGATCTACTAGAAAAAAAAAATCAGAGAAAATATCACAACTGAACAAAACTGTGAACAAACAAACTTACAGATATTTACAGAGTTTTCAACCATACATCAGAATGCACATTCTTCTCAGCTGCACATGGGATGTTCTCCAAAATAAACCACATATGAGCCCTTTAGAGCATGCTTAAATAAATGCAAAGGATTTGGAATTATCCCATGCATATTAGCTGACCATAGTGCAATGAACTGTAAATCACTGGCAAAAGAATCCAGTAAAACTCCATAAACACATGGAAGTTAAATAATGCCCTACTGAGCAACAAATGGGTCACAGGTGAAATTAAACAGTATCTACAACTAAATGATAACACTTATTATGGTTTTGGGCTTATTGTGCAAGGGGAGCAATATAATAGAGGACATACTTTATAAGATCATTTATAACAGTCACCCAAAGAATGATTTCCAGAGTGCAGGAAATCTGTCCACACGCTTAAAGCAAGGAAACTAGCTTAGGGCCTGAATCCCATGGAAATGTCCTTCATGGCTCTGACTGAAGACTTAGAGCTCATAACAGTGCCTCCCACAAGTCCAACTGGAGGCCTAGACCCCATAACAATATCTCATTCAGGCCTGTTTCACAGATCTTCACTGGGAGGCCCAAACATCAGTGGTGGAATCTGGAAAGTCTGTGCCAGCAGGATGAATGATCTGTGTTAGCAGCTCAGGAATCTACACTGGAGCCAGGAAGTGATGTGCAAAGTAAAAACCAGAGCTCCCCTGAAAAGGACCACAGCCATCCTCGGCAAAAGTGAGGTCCCGAGCTCCTCCAAAGAAAACAGCTGTGTTCCCAGCAGGGAAGCAAACATACCAAGCTTCTTCAGGAAACTGATTGGCAGTACACAATCTTTCTCTCTGAAGCCAGGAAGCGATGTTCTAAGTGAGGACCAGAGCTCCTCCAAAGTGAACTAAAGCTACATTCAATGCCAGAAAGGTCTTGAGCTCCTCAGAGGATGAAAACAGCCAAGTACATCAGGAAAACCAGCATAACAAGCTCCTCCAGCAGAACCAACAGCTTCTTACAGCTTCTACCAACTTCTAACAGCCTTTCTCAGCTCCCAGCAGCCTCACTTCTTCTTCTCCAGTTCTGCCTCTTATGCTGCTGGCAACAATCCTCAAGTGGGCCTCCCACACCGAGCACCATGCTTACTCAGTTCAGCTGGGGGTTTACAGCCAGCTGTCAATCCACTACAATGCTGATACAACATGCTGAAACTTATGGAACACAATGAAAGCAGTCCTAAGAGGGAAATTTATATCAATGAATACCCATATCAGGAAGACAGAATAAGCTCAAATATCAAACTTCTAGAAAAAGCAGAACAAGTCAGGCTCAAAACTTCTACAAGGAAAGAAATTGTAAAATTAGAGCAGAAATTAATGCAAGTGAGGCTAAGGATACAATACAAAGAATCAAGGAATCAAAAAATTGATTCTTTAAAAGATTAAATAAAATTGCCAAATGCCTGGTCAACCTTACCCAAAAGAAAAAGAAAAAAGTCTGAAATCCATGCAATTAAGAATGAAAAATATGAAACCATAAACTATCATGAAGAAATCCAGAAGATGTTCTGTACCTAGTTCAAAACCTATAATCAAATAAGACAGAGAAGAAATGCACAATTTCTGAGATACATATGAATTACCAAAGCTGAATCTAGAAGATATAAAGATTCTAAATAAGCCAGTATCATTCCATGAAATTGAAGATGTAGTTAAACACTTAGCAAGAAAGAGAACTCCAGGTCCTGATAGATTAACTTCTGAATTCCACAGGAAATTCAGACAAGATCTAATGTCAATACTCCTCCAATTATTTAATGAAATTGAAAGGCAAAAAATGCTCCCAAACTCATTCCTAGAAGCAAGTGTTACCAAAAACCAGAGAAGAACCCAAGCAAAAAGAGAACCACAGGCCAATCTCTCCAATGAACATAGACTCAAAAATCTTCAATAAGATACTGGCAAACAGAATGCTTTAAATTGTCAGGAAGAGTACAAACTATGACCAAGTAGGATCCATCCCAGGGATGCAAGGATGATTCAACATATGCAAATCAATAAATGTAATACACCATATCAACAGAGCCAAGGACAGAAATCACATGATCATCTCAATAGATGTGAAAAAAGCATTTGACAAAGTCCAGCACCTATGCATAATTTTTTAAAAGTACAGAAAATTGGAATATATGGTCTTTGCCTCAATCTGATAAAAGCCATCTATGACAAACCAACAATCAATATCACACCAAATGGTCAAAAACTGAAAACCTTTAGTCTATAGTCAGGTTATGACAAGGATGTTCAGTATCACTACTCCTATGGCATATAGTTCTGGAAACATTAGCTAGAGAAATTAGACCAAAAAAATGAAGTAAAAGAATAAAGATAGAAAAGGAAGAAGTTAAGCTAGCTTTCTATGCAGATGGAATGATGCTCTATGTAGAAGACCCCAAAAACTCCACCAAAAGTCTCCTAGATTTAATAACCAAATTCAGTAACATAGCAAGATAAAGTCAGCACTCAAAAACAAATAGGATTCCTGTATACAAATAGCAAACTTATTGAGAGAGAAATTAGGGAAACAGCAACTTTCACAATACCACTGAAAACGATGAAATACTTAGGAATCAATCCAACAAAGAAGTAAAATATCACTATATTATGAACTACACTACCCTGAAAAAGAAGATGGAAAGGGACTTCAGAAAATGGAAAGATATCACTTGGTCTTGAGTAGGAAAAGCAAACATAGTGAAATTAGCTATATTCCCCAAGTTGTTATACAGAAGTAATGCAATCCTGATCAAAATTCTAACAGCATATGCCTACAGAATTAGAGAAAACAATCCTAAAATTTATTTGGAACCAAAAGAGACCTTGAAGAGCCAAAATAATTTTGGACAACAAAGGAAATGCAGAGGACATCATAATTCTTGGCTTAAGATTATAGTAAAAACCTACTGTGGTCAAAACAGCATAGTAATGGAAAAAGATATAGCAGACCTTGTGATCTGTGGAACAGATTAGAGAATGTAGAAACAACCCTAAACACCCAGCCACCGCATCTTCTGCACATGGGCTGGGCACCTTCACTGGAAGAAAGATAGCCTCTTTAACACATGTT
Source organism: Chinchilla lanigera (assembly GCF_000276665.1). Lineage (NCBI taxonomy): Eukaryota > Metazoa > Chordata > Mammalia > Rodentia > Chinchillidae > Chinchilla > Chinchilla lanigera. Next base: position 3,874,782 of record NW_004955524.1, on the reverse strand, counting down.
GTTTTAAGGGCAAAGTGGAAAGATTACATACATTTCTATCACATTTAAATATGATGTATATTGCCAAATTCTAACTTTATAAATTATCAAAAAATTTTGTTTGTTTATTCCACCAGTTCCAATGTACCATGGTCAGGACTATAAAGATAGATAGTAAAAGTGATCTCATAGAGTATGAGAAGTTTCTAAAGTTGGCTTATATATTCCTAAATCCAGCAGCTACTTTGTTTATTGGTGACTGGTAGAATTTTAATATATTTTGGGTTCAGCTGCACAAGGGGCAATTACTTTTACCTCCTCTTAAGAATATATTTTAAGAAGCTGACAGATATGCAGCTATCTTGCTTATACCTGGGAAGATAAGGAAAGAAGTGAACCACAACAAAGGAGATAGAGGCCAGCTTCAGGTACATAATGGACCTCTCCTTCTCTTCAAAAACCAAAAGATATATAGTGAGGGCCCATCTCACATATTGAAATTGTATGTAATTTATCAAAAACTTACTTTATTACAGCAAATTTCTAAACTGTTCCTACATTTTTTCTTGCAGAAAGGCAAAAATGTTTCTCTAGGTTTACTGAAAAGTGGCTGCATGACCTTTGTAGATTGTTAAATTTGTAGTACTATACATGTGTCCTGTGGATTACTTGGACACAATTAGGCATTTTGGTGTAACAAGTCAATGTGAGTTACTAGATAGATAGATAGATAGATAGACGATAGATAGATAGATAGATAGATAGATAGATAGATTTTAAAATACATCAATTTTTGATATTAATATTAACTATTTCACATCATAAATATTTTTCTAGTTTTCTTCAATATGACTTTCAGGGGATATTTGCAAAATAACTATCTACTGAATAAAAGGATTATTCAGTATCACTTGGGTATGCATGATAAGCAAGTGTTACTCAGGACGACTGAGTTAAGTGCACAGAACAACTCAATGAAGTGTTTGAGTGGGGGAAAAGATGTCGTGCTCAACTTTGAATACATCATAAGCACTACGAATTTACAGCCAAGGAGCAGGTTGGATGTGCAGTTGCTAAGTGGAAGAATCAAGAGTAAAGATGGATTCTGGGTAGACCAGCTATCAAGATTCTTGATAAAGGTAAGCCAAGGCAATTAGATATCATCTGTGAAATGGTGGAAGATGAAGGACCTGATCATATACCAGGGCGGATTGGATATTGACGGTGGGGAATTCCTGCTAAACGACCTTAGGGTTTTCTAAATCTAGATTTTTCCTATGAACTATAGAAGGGCCTGAGATAAGTTTCAGAAGCTGGACAAGTTGTGCTGAGTAGAGTGTGGTTGTCACATCGTGCCTACTTCTAAGTATATGCAGTCTGGTCATGTGTCTATTCACATTGTTGGGTGGTCAATCCCCAGAACTTTTTTTCATCTTTCACACTGAAACTCTGTTCCTTCTGAGATACCAATTCCAATTTCTCCTTCTCCAGCCCCTCACAGCCACCACTCTATTTTCTTCTTTCATAGATTGGTACACTGTAGATTCCTCCTAAACAGACAATTATTGTATAGTGTTTGCAATTTTGTGACTGGTTTATTTTAATTAGCATGAAATCCTCAAGTTGTATCTGTATTGTAATGCATGTCAGAATTTCCTTCCTCATGAAAGATGATAACTTACCACCCTTTCCTCACACAGAGCTTCTCAGTTCCATCACCATCATGAAGTTTAACACACAGCAGGATTAAAGCCAGTGCTTTACATACTTCAGAACCACAGTAAGATTACACTCAAAACGAGGATAACCTGGCCTATGTTGCATGCAGATACTTCTAAGTTCAAGCAATTGCTCTCAGGTTTTCACATTGACCTGTTCTTGGTTTGATACACAAGCAATTTCTTTCTCCCTGATCCACTGCAGAAATCTGCAGCCTTACCACTACCCACTACCTGTGGCAGTTCCTCGTCCTCTGAGAACAACTGACATCAGACATTTTAGATCTTTCAGCTGGGAATTCAGACTATAATGATTCTTCATTTGTGACAGCTCCATCTTCCTCTGCATGTGGGTTTCTGCCCAGGCCCCTGAGGACTCTAATGAAGATTATGCGGCACATGTGAGAGGAATCAGCACCCAAGAGGCAAGTCTAGCTCTAATTTACCTTGTACGGAGAAGGCACAGTAAACCCAGGTCACAGTGTCAGTGCTGGAGCCTGGAGCCAGACACCTGGTCACCTATTCAAGCGGCTGCATGGGAATGGAGCTTTCTAGTGACTCAGTACCTGCAGTGGGGCACATCCAAGAGACTGGGTCTAGGTTCCCCTGGCCTGATAGTCACTACCTTTTCCAAAGGGGCTTATTGCAGCCAAATTCCACTCTAAATACACTATTTTCAAACATAGTGCTGTTCACAAGTACTTGGATTAACACAACATCTAGGGAGACACAATTCAATTCCTAACAAAGTCTCCCCAAGTTAGACATCATGGTCTCAGTAAGGCATGTCATACTTTATGCGGTGGTGCAAGCTATGCTCTTATTCTGTGTGAGTGTGTGTGTGTGTGTGTGTGTGCGCACACGTGCACACTGAAGGCAATTTGTGCAGTCCAGGTTAACAGTCATGTGAAGCCTTCATTTTAAAATATTAATTATATGTTATATTTCAATCAATAGATTTGATGTGCTATTATCTTAACATATACTTTATTTTTCAATTTTTGAGATATTCACTTTTATACAAAATATTTAAATTTTACATATAATATAATTTTATGTATAATTGCACATGTACCACAGTTTTATTTGAATTATCTGATTTTCAGATGCTCAGTCATGACAGGGGTTAGCATCTATTAAGTTGGTAAATGGGTTTTACTGAAAATTTTTTAACAGTATTTTTAAAGTTTTAAGTTTATAATAATTAAGGTAAAAATACGTTTCCCTTTTGGCCCTTCCCTCATCCTTTTCACCATTTTGTCTATTATTGTATTTCACAGTTCTTAGGTCAATATTAACATATCGACCTTAAATAAAGTCCAGGTTTGCATTACTCTTTACTATTATTTATAATTGCATATTTATAATTATTTATAATTTGACAAATGTAAAATTGCATGTGCTTCACCATTAGGGAATCATAAATAATTTTTCCACTTTGAAAATTCTGCCTAATATCAGGGTTGTAGAAGTTTCGCTGTGTTGCTTCTGTCCTCAATAAGTTTGATGGTGCAAAATGTAGACGTGCTTTCCAGACTAGCTCTTTTGCTTTAGGCTTCACCATTTCCTGCCCAGTCCTGTGATCTCATGAAAGTGCAGGTAATGTAGGGCCCCAGGTGCTATGTTTAGAAGTGGATCAGCACAATACATTAAGCCCCATAATGTGCAGTTGCTAAGTGGAAAAATCAAGAGTAAAGATGGATTCTGGATAGACCCGTGGAAGGTTGGAAATAACTGAATTGTAGGAGGAAGGTTGAGACATCAGAAATTCAAATTATTCATGAACTCTCTGCCTACCCCTATGTCTTCAAGGTTTTTACCTACTTTCTCTTCCAATAGATTTAGTGTTTCTTGTTTAATACTGAGATCTGTGAACATTTTGACTTGAGTTTGGTGCATGGTGATAGGCTTTGGTCTATTTTCAAAACCCAAAATGCACGTGAAACACTTGAAAGAATCAACAACTGGGATCTCATCCTACTGAAAAGTTTCTGCACATCTAAAGAAATCACCAGCAAAGTAAAAAGAAAACACACAAACTCGGAAAAAATTTTAACTGATTGTCCCTCAGACAAAGGGCTTCTATCTAGAACATATAAAGAATTAAAAAATATCAGTCCCTCCAAATTCAAAGACCCAATTCAAGAATTGGCAGCTGAGATGAATACACACTTCTCAGACAAGGAGATACAAATGGCAAATAAATAGATGAGAAAATGTTCAACATCATTAGTCATTCGAGAAATGCAAATTAAAACAACACTGAGATTCCACCTTACCCCAGTAAGAATGGCTAGCATTAAGAAATCAACCAATAACAAATGCTGGCGAGGCTGTGGAGAAATAGGAACCCTTCTCCACTGCTGGTGGGAATGCAGACTGGTGAAACCACTGTGGAAATCAGTTTGGAGATACCTCTGAAAACTAGGTCTAGAGGTCCTAGCTATCCCCCTGCTTGGTATTTTCCCAGAAGATCTAAAAACATCATATCACAATGATATATGTGCACCTATGTTCATAGCAGCACAATTTGTAATTGCTAAAATGTGAAAACAACCCAAATGTCCATCCACTGAGGATTGGATAAGAAAATTGTGGTACTTTTATATAATGGAATATTACTCAGCTGTAAAGAAAGATAAACTCAAGGCTTTTATAGGTAAATGGTCACAACTAGAGACCATACTCATAAGTGAAATAAATCAAACATACATGTGCAAGTACCATATTGTCTCAGTAGTGTAAAACCTGAAAGAGTTAATTTAAACTAGGAGGTGTTATAGACATTGTAAAATGATAGGAAAGCACTCAAGGGTAAAGGGCACCTGGGGTGTGGGAAAAGAGAAGGGAAAGAAGGAGAAATTTTGTATGTATGTACATGCAGGATAGTTAACATGGCTGTTCTACTGTCTTCTATTTCTTTGCTGAAAGAAACTATCAATGAGTCCTTGGTTGATCAGTATTGCATGTCTATATCTGTTCATGAGAAACCACTTTGAAGATATCAATATGTAATACAACAAGCATTGTTAATTCCCTTCCACTTTGATTGTAACTCTGTGTTGTCTGTACTGTGCTTTTGCTATTTTGTAAAATGTTGTCTGTCTGTTAATGTTTCCCTCCTTTTATTTTTAAAATAAAAAAAAGAAATTCAAATTACTTCTGCATTGACTCTGAGTTACTAATCTGAGATTTTCAGATTCAGTGTAGTTACTGGTTCCCTAGGCCATGGGCAACTTACTTGACTGGGACTTGTTTGGGGCACATATGACTCATTCTCAGACAAGCATGGGCAATACAGAGAATCTTCTCTAGCTGCTCTGAACCCTGTGAGAGTGAGGCTGGCACCCCCTACCTTGAACTTGGTAGGGCATAGCGCCTACATATTCATGAGTGAGCACGGAACTTTCCAGGTCATTTCAATCACCTCACTTTGAATCCTCGTGTGCAATCCACTTGCATCATCTGAATGGCATACGTGCAAATAGCCTGTTGACATAAAAGTGGGATGAAATAAGAGGATGGAGCTCCTGGGACCTTGTTATAAGAGGACTTGAATGAAATAATGGTGCCCAGAGGTGACGACAATCCTCAAATATTTTCCAACTTTTTATTTTCACCTGGACCCCAGACCTCAGGTACAGATCTTCAGAAGAAATAGTGGAAAATTCCTCTGGGGAATGGATGAGGTTTGGCAAAAAAAAAAAAAAAAAATAGGATCATTAAATGCATTCATTCACTTATAGCCAAACAATAAAACACACATACATACACGATTTCTTACATACAGATGCTGTGCACATTACCCGGCTGACATTGCAAGTCGCACTTTTATTCAGGCTCAAGGTTCTCTGCACACCTAGAGGATGGTGCCTTTGAGTTTCATCTTCCTCTTCCTGCAGGTGCTGGTCTCGGAGTGCAGTTTGGCTAACGATGACTGTGTTTTCAGCAGGAGCACCAGCGTGCACAAGGATGGAGACCTGGTAGTTGGAGCATTTTTCTCCCTTTATTCTTACACGTATTTCATTGAGGCCACTGGTATGAAGCCTAGCAAGGACGTGCTTATCATGCAGTGAGTGTGTTCTTCTTTACTCATTTTCTGTTTGAGCACCATGACCGCTTTTGCCCTGGGGGGTCTTTGAATTGTACAAAGCAATGCTCTCTACGTGTAGCTGTAAGCTGTCCTTCCTACTCACACTTCCACACAATGCTCCATACTTTCTTACATCTTTAACTGCTCTCTTTATCTGTTTTTTTTGGAAAATAGGAAAGATCATTCTATTTCACACTTTTAGGCTCTCACGTTCAGAGTTAGAACTTGGGGAAGGTAATGCCTTCTACCTTTTTTCATTATACACGCTCCTTCTTATACCCGACCTGCCTCTGAGTGACTGTGAGGGATCTCCAATGGAAGCTCACCCAAATCATTGGATTGAGTTCAGTATATGATGTTGAAGAAAACAACACCTTTCCTAATGTCCAGAGTAAGATCATATTTCCTTCTTTATGAATCAAGGTTTTTATATCCCCGTGTTATTTCTATCTCAGCAGCTTGGGAAGCTTCATGTTGTATGTACTCAATTATACTCAAATAACATCTATCTCTTGCTTTGATACCAAGAATGTCCAATGAGCTGTGGAGCTGCAAGGCAGGCCAGGAATAAGGGAGCAATGTTCAGTGAGATTGTTATCATCCAAGTGAAGTCTACTTCACACGCACATTCTCTGTTTTCAGGTATTACCACCACAATACCATAGCCAAAGTCACACAGAATTAAGAAGGGGATTTTGCGCAGTGTCACAGGATTCTAGGAGATGACTTTTGCATCTGTGAGAAGAGAGGGTCTCTGAGATGATTTCTTACTTCGTTGTTCCCTGGTAGAGCCACAAGTATTACCTCCAGTAGCTCCCCACTTTTGGGAACAGGGCTGGAAGTGTTAGGAGTTGGAACATCTTCCTGTCATAGGAAGTCTTCCCATTCCTATTTTATGTTCCAGATCATACACAATAAGTATGTTTGTTTTTTGTTCTTTCTTTTCCAATGTTTCATCTTCCTTTTCCTGCAGACAAGGTTGTTATGTCTCAAGGTTGGGAGCAATGTCCTGAGGTCAAACAACATTCTTGCCTCAGCCTCCCAATTACTTGTGAATACAGTGAAGTGTCACTACTGCTGGCATTTTCTCCTGTGATTTTCCAACATATTGGTGGTTAGTGTGTTTAATGTGAAAGCATTGGTTCTGACGGTTGTTGTGTTTACGAACTACTGGCAAGTGCACAGGATTAGTGAGTCAGAGATGACTGCTCTGAATCTCCTGAACTCTGTTAGACAAACAATTCCCTTTGGCACTTGCTGGGAATGGTAAGACAGGTTTGATCTAACCAAGACATAATGACTAGTCTATGGACCACTAAAATGGGCTTTTCCTCTGCAAAATAGATAAAAAGCGGATTCCGACTAATGCAGGAGCTAACAGGACTCTACTTCATTTTTTTTTTATTTTAGAAATAAAAAGAGGAAAATGCTAACAGATCGACAACGTTTTACAAAATAGCAAAGGATCAGTACAGACGTTGCAGAGTTACAAACAGAGTGGTAGGGAATTAACAATGCTTATTGTATTACATATTGAGATCTTCAATGTAGTTTCTCATGAAAACACATATAGACATACAAAGCTAATCAA
>NW_004955524.1:3857868-3865091 GCF_000276665.1 Chinchilla lanigera | reverse complement strand
AAAATTTTTTCCAAGTTTGTGGGTTTTCTTTTGACTCTTCTGGTGATTTCTTTAGATGTGCAGAAACTTTTCAGTAGGATGAGATCCCAGTTGTTGATTCTTTCAAGTGTTTGAAACTCCTAATTTTGTAAATGACTTTTACTCTCATGCTTCCATAAATACAATGATACTAGATAGATCTTTCATACAAGAATAATTTTAGTACCTATTAAAATGAGTAAATTCTGACAAATTAAATAGCTGTGTTCATAGGTGTCTATACTTTTCAGTCATTTGGTATATGATATCAAAGAATCCTCCAGAAATAGAGTAATGAAAATTTTCACCATCCAGAAAAGTATTATTTATTTCATGTTTACATCAAAAAGTCACCAATCGATGCTTGCAAATGAAATTTAATTGATATATGTACTTATAATTTTATAAACTTGGAGTAATTTTATTTTTATGTATACTCTTATGAACATTTCATAGCTTTCTTTTTTTGACAATGAAATAAAATCTTTAATGGGTTGAAAGAAAACATAAAATTTTATGTCCAGTAAATATAATTTTAAAAATTTTGGTGCAATGCAGACATTTTCAGACCAAAAATCGGCAGAATTTTCATTCTTACTGAATATATTTTCACACTTTAGAAATATTTTTCATATTTAGAAGAAATATTTGTATACAAAATATCTAAAAATGTTTTAGATGTTCAGAGTTTTGCTTTCAGTAAATATTTTTAAATATGTTTTCTGAAAAGTGGACATGAACATTTACATAAAGAATAATATGATCATCTTTTGTATTCTTCCTTTTAGGTACCAATTTACAATTTTATAAAACCTTCTCAGTCTATTATGGTACTTTCCTATGGTACCAGGATTTGAACCTAGGGCCTTCACATTGGATACATCCCCAGTCATCCATCCATTATCTACATATTTATTTATGTTGTAAGATGATCTCACTTACTGACTAACTTGCCCAGGCTGGACTGAAACTTCTGAACATTCTGCCTCAGCCTCCCAGCGTGTTGGAATTACACGTGTAGCCACTAGGTCTGACTTTTACTGTAGAACTTTTGCTATTATTTGGAAACAATTTAGATACTTTAGTATTCATTTTGTTTTAAGCATGGATACATTAAGTCAGTTTTATCTTTCATAATAGTTTATATTCACCATTAATAAGACAAGTTAACATTGTACATATTTTCAAAATCAATTTTTAGTATTTGTATTCTATTTATATTTTACATGAACATATATAGATATAGATAGATATATCTTGTTATGGCTTAGATCCAGCTGTCCCCCCCAAAGTCTCTTGCGGTCATAGGTGGGATTTTTTTAAAGTGGCTAGATGAAGGTTGTATGATGATGTGATTAAGTGTGTGATTAAGGGCACCCCACTCTGGGTGTGGGTGGCATCACTTAACAGGCTTACAGCCTAGGTGGAATAGAAAGAGACAGAAAGAAGCCTTCCGCTGTAGCTGCTGCTGCTGCTGCTGCTGCTGCTCTTGTGGATGCTGCTGTTGCTGCTGCTGCTGCTGCTGCTGTTGCTGCTGTTGCTGCTGATGCTACTGCTTCCGACGCTGCCGCCTGCTGCTTTGCTGCCATCTGCCTGCCATGTCGTGAACTGTTACTTCTCTGCAATGCCCCTCTGCCGCACCTCCCTGTTGAGGGCCCAGATGACTATGCACTGAAACCTCTACAAACTGTAAGACAAAATTAAACTTTTCCTACCTTAATTTTGAGTGTCAGATATTTTGTCCCAGCAGTTGGAACAGTAACTAAGTCTCACGTATATTTATGTATTTTTAAATGTAGGTAGCAATACACAAAGGTCATTTCTCTTTTTTCTACTCTAATCATTCTTATATGGAGATCTACTAGTTCATTCCTGGTCTTTTAAAAATAATATTTGTTTAGGACAAATGTTTCTCTAAGTTGTTACCTTCTTATTCTGAATGACTTTCACTGACTTCAATGACACCCATTTCAAAAAAAACCTTCTAAACCAATTTTTGCCATTTTTGTAAAAAGTGCTCTTAATTCCTAATGAAAGTAGTATAAACATTGACAGAATTTTTTGTAGATATTAACGTCTATTATTCTTCATACTTTTAGATTCTATGATAGAATTTTATGTTTTCTTCAAGAGTGCTATTCAAGTTTTCTTAAGTCTATTTCTATACCATGTGTTTTCCTTATGTTTATGTTACCGCCTTTATAATGGAAAGCCTTTGACATTTGCACATTTATTTAGTCACCGTTTAGTTAGTGTGTATTTTTACGAAGAATGAGGTTTTTTTCCAGAATTTTCTTGGATTTCTGAGCTGAATTACTTTATTCTTTATGAAATGTTAGTAGCTGCACTTCTCAGTTCTTTTTTCCCTAATTGACTATGCATATGTTTCATTGGTTAGGAACTCCCAAACAAAAGGAAGCAGTTCTGGTGCAAAAAAATAGTATTTCCTTGGCCTCTGTTTATTAGTGATGCTCCTGATGCAAGCTTCTGCAAATATCTCCATCACATAGTGTTCAAAACAGGTCCCAGTGCATAATTATCATGACTTGTGCTTTTTGTAATACCATATCTATGAGAGAAGATGAAGAGCAGTTGCCAGTGTAGTGCAGAGGTGACCTCCTCTGTCTTTCACCTGGATTGCTTGACCCATTTCTTCTTTTTTTTTTTTTCTTTTCCGGTACTGGAAATCGAACTCATGACTTCGCACTTGCCAGGCAGGCACTGCCCATTTCTTCTTTATTTAAGTAAAACTAAAGCATTTACTAGAAAAAGATTTTTTAAATTACAGCTTTAATTTTCAAATATATTTTACTACATATTTTATGGTATTGAATGTAATGTTCTGATTTTATTTACATTTTCAAATGATTCAAAAAAGCAATTACCCTATCAATTAAGTATTGTACCTCTGGGGCTGGGGATTTAGCTTAGTGGCTCAGCACCTGCCTGGCAAGTGCAAGGTCATGACTTCAATTTTCGGTACTGGAAAAAAACAAACAACAAAAAAAAAGTATTGTACATCTGCACCTGGACGTGGACAGAAATTTTATTTACTTTACTTTTAAGAACAAACTGTTAAAGAAATATACTTTTACACAGTCAATGTATGTAATCAGAAATTGGTGTTGAGCGGTATAAAGTGTATATACTACAATAGAAATACATTTTCTCTGCAGAAAAGTGAGAAAACAAAACTGGCAAAGTTTTCATGATACATAAATGATGAATATTTACTCAAATTTTCTTGTATCTATAGCAAGTTAATATTAACTCTATCAAAAATCTTGTTTTTGTATTGTTTTATTAAAGATTTTGCTGTCAGAGTGAATACCTATTCTTAAGTTTTAGAAGTAGCAAATCTCTAATCCATTCAGACTCATATATATTGGAAATTTTATTTCTTTAAGATGCTTTTGAAATTTTATAGTATATTTGTACAATTTCACCTTTATTTTTATTTTTGTCCCGTTAGATGATAAAATTTTTAGTTTTGATAAATGTGTCTTTTATAAAGATTGGTATGATTGATGGATGTTGAATTGACAGCAGAAATGTGCTTATGGTTTTTTTCTCTTTCCCTAATTTCCCTAATATTTTTTCCAAATAATATCGATTTATTAGATTTGTTCAATAATGACTGTTTCATTGGTCTTCCCATAGAAAGACATCTGTTGTATATTTTTATGGATTTCTTTAAAATCAGCTTCATATGTTGCTCTTTAATTGCTAGAGCCTAATTCTAAATATGTTACATAGGAGTGTATTACTGTTTCTTCTTGGTCTGCAGTGAAGGCTTATTTGTACTCATATTCTTCCCATTCATTTACCTGCCAAAATGTGCTTACATGTTTTTTCTTACAGAAAGTTATTTTAGCCTTTTTTCTTTCCTTCACTATCGATGTTGCTCTTAGCTACCACTTTCTAATCATTGTTTTGAGTTTCTCTATCATGGAAGGATAATTTATCAGAGTAATTATTCACTTATACATTGTCTCAAGTGTTTACCATATGTTGGTAACGAGTTAAAATTTGTGAATGGGGTATTAGTGTGCAGTTTAAAGGAATCCCAAATCTGCATACCCTTCTGATGCATCACTGAATCACCATTTCTTTGTGCAGCCATCAATCTCTCTCTTTGAGACAACTCAGTAACTGATTATAATTAAGAATTTAAATGGCTTTCAAAGATTTGAGCAGTTTCATATTAATAGGTTATTTTGTTTTTTGTTTGTTTGTTTGTTTTTGTTTTTGTTTTTGGTTTTTTTGGTTTTTTTTTTGTTGTTGTTGTTTTTTCTCCGGTACCAGGAACCGAACTCACGACCTTGCACTTGCCAGGCAGGCGCTTTGCCGGTGAGCTAAATCCCCAGCCCCTATTAATAGGTTAGAAACATTGAGATTTATAAGTAGTGAATCAAGTGAATGACTCATAGTGATTTATCAGGGTCAACGAACATCATCCCTATATGGATTTATTTTGTTTAAAGACTGAGAGAAGTTGTTGTTTTCGTTCTTACAATGGTAATTAGATGTGCTATACTTTACTGCTAAAATCTTTAACATACGACACTATACTATTATAAATGTGCGTCTCAATCAGTAATTACCTTTACTTTCTTTCATATATTTGCCTAGTGTATTTGGGTACTTAAGGGATACATCAACAGATCAACCATGAAATTTTCTGGAAACTTTCCAATTTTAAGGGAACAGCTGTTAAAAGTCAACAACTCAAAGAATTTTCTGGGTGGTTTCACAAGGTCAAGTGAAAATATTAACAAAATTTTTACTCTTTCCTTTCTCTCAAATCTGTATTACCTATGTATAATTTCAACTTTTTGATACTGATACTTTAAAAATATTGAGTTATGCCTTTCTGATATCTTGTATTTTGCATTTTTGAAGAACACTTTTACCAAGAGTTTTAGAAAACTGTTTTTTTATCTTTCCTTTATTTTTTATGCCATAACATTTTGCTAAACTTTCAAACATTACCATGTATTAGAATATTCTTGGAGCGTATTGAAATACAGTTGTCCCTTGCTGTATCATGGTTCACATATTGCAGCTACACTGTATCACGGGTTTTTTAAAATTTTATTTTAAAGAGAGTAGTAAATGAGAATAAAAAGAAAAAAAAAAAGAACAATAGCAACACACCAGCATCACAAACATAACCAAGCCAAAGCAAGAGCATTTAAAGTGATACAGGGTTTCAAGACAAAATCATACAAATTAACAGTGGTTGTTATATTACATATTGTTATCTTCAAGTATGTTGCTCACATTACCAGAAGGAAGGATGGAAGACTGTTCAAACCATTAAAGAGAATAAGAAAATAATTATTAGATAAAACATTAGAGATAATACAGTTTCACTAGACAAGATGGTAGGAATTCACGATGGTTGGTTCATTGCATATTGCTGCCTTCAAATCAGTTGCTCAGATTATCAGATATAAGCATGCAAAATTGGTCAGAACGTAAAAAATTTTAAGCATTAACTGTTCCTTTCAATATACTATCAGACATCAGCAGTACAGTTATCGCAGCTACACACACACACACATATATATATGTATATATATATATATATATATATGTTTGCCTTCCTTCTTTGTTTTTTCTTCTTTCCCTTACCCCAGTTGTTCCTTCGTTTGAGCAATTTCTTTCCTTTTCTTATCATCTGTTGTATGTTTTCAGTTTTACTTATTTTTTCAGGTTCCTACACCATGGAGACAATATGATGTTTACACCTGTGGATCTGATTTATTTCACTTACGAGTATGGTCTCTGGTTGCGTCCATTTACCTACAAAAGCCTAGAGTTTATCTTTTTTTATAGCTGAATAATACCCCATTGTATAAAACTACCACATCTTTTTAATCCATTCCTCAGTTGCTGGGCATTTGGATTGTTTCCAAGATTTACCTATACCTGGGGCTGGGGATTTAGCTCAGCGGCATAGCACCTGCCTGGCAAGCATGAGGTCATGAGTTCGATTCCTGGCACTGCAAAACAAAAAAAAAAAAGGATTTAGCTATACCAAATTGTGCTGCTATAAACATGGGTGCATATATACGGCTGTGGTAGGATGTTTTTAATTCTTTTGGGAAAATGCCCTGAAGGGGAATAGCTGGGTTAAGTGAGACTTCCAACCCTAGTTTTATGAGGAATCTCCAAACTTATTTCCCCAGTGGCTTCACCAATCTACACTCCCACCAGCAGTGGAGTAGGGTTCCTTTTTCCCCACAGCCTCTCCAGCATTTGTTATTGGTTGATTTCTTGATGATAGCCATTCTTTCTGGGGTGAGATGGAATCTCAGTGTTGTTTTAATTTGCATTTTTTGAATGACTAATGATGTTGAACATTTTTTCATGTATTTATTCACCATTAGTATTCCTTCATTTGAGAAGTGTGTATTCATCTCAGATGCCCATTTTGGGATTAGATCTTTGAATATAGGGCGGGTCTGATTTTTTTAATTCTTTGTATGTCCTAGATAGAAGTCCTTTGTCTAAGTGGCAGTTGGCTAAAGTTTTTCCCAATTTGTGGGTTTTCTTTGTACTCTGTTGGTTATTTCTTTGATGTGTAAAAACTTCTCAATAAGATGACAACCCAGTTGATTCTTTGAAGTATTTCTCGTGCAGTTTGGTTTTTGTTCATGAACTCTCTGCTTACCCCTATGTCTTCAAGATTTTTACCTACTTTCTCTTCCAATAAATTTAGTGTTTCTGTTTTAATATTTAGATTATTGATCCATTTAGACTTTAGTGCATGTGAAAGACATGGGTCTCGTTTTAGTCTTCAGCATATGGAAAGCCAGTTTTTCCAGCATCATTTATTAAAGAGGCTATCTTTCTTCCATTAAACATGTTTGGCCCCTTTGTCAAAGATAAGGTGACTGAGTTTGTTTATAGTTGTGTCTGTATCTTCTAATCTGCTCCATTGATCTTCTGGTCTATTTTTGTGCCAGTGCTATGCTGATTTTATCACAAAAGATTTGTAATATAATTTCAAATCAAGAATTGGTATCATGGATTTTTTTAAAAATTTATTTAATTCTCTGTCATGGAGTTTTTGCTATATTACAGGATTTTGCACTATATAGGTATTTATATATTTATGATTTTAATTTTTTGTCCTAAAGGTCAATAAGGGAGTGGGAAAGGTTTATAGGAGTGTGGGAAGGGTTTATAAAGCTTTA
>NW_004955524.1:3848286-3857768 GCF_000276665.1 Chinchilla lanigera | reverse complement strand
AAATATATATAATGCCACTACCTCGTGGTTTTTCATGTATTGCAGGGATCTCTGGAACTTAACTCCTGCCATAGGTGAGGGATAACTGTAGTGGAAATGCTAGAATCCTTAGCTTTTCTTATTCCATCAGTGTAGTGTGGGGCCATGAAATTAGCACCTTTATTTTGTGCTGAATTTTCGTCTTCCTAATTCTGCTTCCTCCTGTCTTTTTCACTTTCCAGTTTTATGACATATATGATAATTTGAAGGCTTTTCCTTCATTTCTCTTAACAGACAAGCAGTTTTTATTTTACTTGAATATTCATTTACTTTTCAATTCATTTATGTTGAATAAGGAGAATCAAATTGATATTTCCATTCTCAACATGTAGAGCACTCTACACTCTGAATAATTTTCCCCACAAAAAGATATTCTATGAAAACTAATTTTAATTTCGTTCCTGAGTTTGGATACTGAAGACAAATATCCAAGGGTAATGAGAAGTGAAATATACTTACGAAAAATTTAACTTGAAAATGGGCACATGTCAAACATAGCCATAAAATGCATGTTCTCTGCTAAGTGAATTAGGAACTCGGATTTACTTGGAGTCATGGGAAAAATGACAATCCACAATGTGTTAATTTATAGGATCGAAGCAGAAGCCAGTGGAGTTCTGTGGAGAAAAAGACTAAAGGAAGACCCTGTCATTAAAATGATACTAGCAACAGCTCAACAATAAGGAAATCCATCATAGCTATTTATTTTGACTAAACAAATCAAGCATTAAAATGAATAATAGATTTACACATGTCTTTACTCAAAGGCCAAACATAGTAACTTGAAAGTATAGACTAACTACTGATAAGCCATTCATAAAAATATAAATCTTCAAGGAATATTAAACTAAAAACTTATGCAAAATGACAGGCTTGGCAGGGATAAATGTAGACTTTTACATAATAGAAGCTGCACAGATGGGTTTTACTGAAGAAGAGATAATAGAACAGTCAGTGCTAATTCTGAAGGAAACATCACCCAGTACAAATAGAAACAAGGAACATTAGACTGGAGCATATTAAGGAGAACTTAGTATGGACTTTGTATCCAGCCATGCAATTGAATTTGGCTGTTAACTCTAGGAGTCTTTTGGTGTAGTGTTTGGGGTCTTTTATGTAACTTATCATGTCATCTACAAATAATGATAATTTCACTTCTTCCTTTCCTAGCCTTATTCCTTTAATTTGTCTCTCTTGTGTAGTTACTCTGGCTAATGTTTCCAGAACTATATTGGAAAGCAGTGGTGATAGTGGACATCCTTGTCTTGTTTATGATTTTAGAGTGAAAGCTTCCAGTTTTGTTCATTTAGTATGATGTTGGAGGTTGATTTGTAATAGATGGCTTTTCTCAGGTTAGATGTAGAAGAATGCAGGAGAACTTAGTAAAACATATCCTGAAACAAAATAGTGACTCATGGGAAGATAGAGGAAAGATGAAGAGTCCATGAACTTCTAAACAGATGAGAAAATATATCTAATTTAGAAAGTGTTATTTAATTTATTATACATGAACAAATAGAACTGTAGAATATAACCCTTACCCAAGTAGAGGTTATACAGTGCAATAACAAAAGTAAGTAAAAATCTATACAGGAAGACAAAAGCTAGAACAGAAATTGGAAGTTATCAGAAAATGGAGAACAGGATATGCATAGCTGGAAAAAAGAAGATGTATTATCATGGAAATGTAAATGGAACAAATTCTGTACTTGCATGCAAACTGTAAGATCTGATGGATATTTACAAATGTATTTATCTCCTTTTGTAAGTGTAGTGTATAAATGAAGCCAAAGTTGAAAAATTTCAGAGAAGATATTTCAAAAATTAAGAAAATATTAGTCAAATACTGTTGAGAATATGTCTGTGATAACTTTTTAAATTTCAAATCAATTGGCTTAAGAAATATGTGGTTAGGTATAATAACAAAGAGATACAATGGAGTCACAGATAATAATGACACAGGATATGTTAAATTATCACAATAATTTTAACTATATTCTTCCATATTATATTTTAAGATAGTGTAGAATCAAATAAAGAAGAAAAATGAACTTTGCAATGATGATCAAGTGTAGAATGAGTAGGAGGATTTAGAGGGAAAAGTAACAGTAAGAAAATATGTGGCATTATACAGAGGAATTTTAGCAATCCTGTCTAAATGAGAATTAATAACTGTATGTTAATAAGATAAAATTTACATTAGAAAGTCAAATGCATTGGAACTCTATAGATAGATCTACCCCTCAATGGAAGAATATATATTCTTATCTGGAAGGGGGCAAAACAGCCAAGCACTTGCCTAGCATGGAGTAATGCAAGTAAAAAAGGAAAAGTAGATATTTTTCTCAGTCCCATAGGTAGCAGTCACAGGATATGCATATGAACTGGACTCTAAAGATACCTCCCTAGAGAGGAAAATTGAAAAATAACATAAAAATTTTCTCTATTGTATTCTTGAAGAAAACAGATACCATTCAATAGAAATGCAATAGAAACTTGCTGTTTGTTGAAAGACTTTTGCTTACAAGATGATGAAAAATGTAAATAGTACAAGGGCTATTGTAGGATATACTGCTACTGATATTTTTTTAGGGTGATTTTGTTTTTGTTTTTAGACAGGGTGTCACTTTGTAGTTTAGGCTGGCCTCGAACTCATGGTGATCCGCCTGGCTCAGCCTCCCAAATGCTGGAATTACAGGCATGCACTACCACACCCAGCTGTGATGTTTATTTATGCATTGCACTATTTTATATTCTTGTTACTGTGTAGCTGGTGGACTTTTCTCTCAACCCAGAAAGAATTATAAGGTAGAGGTGAAAATAGGGTTTATTTTATTTGCTGTGCAGTGAAAGCAGAAAGCAGCATTTGTTGTAAAGCTGAAAACAAAAATCCCCACATTAATCAACCTGAAAGGGGATCCAACTGGGCGGCCAAAGGGACTGTTTGATTGGCACTTTTTATACATAAAAATGATTATGTCTCAGCAAGGTGAGATCAACCTAAGCGGTTACAAGCAGGAAAGCTTCACTTAGAAGTGGGCCAATAGGACCTCAGGGCATGTAGCAGGCATATTTTTACAAGCACCATTAGTTGTAACTTTAAACAGAACAAAGACGTTGTTTAGAGAGGAATGACTATCTTATTCCTGGGTGAGAAAATCCTGTGAATCCCAGGAGCCTTGTTTGTTGAGCCTCCAGTGCCCTGACCTTGACCATGGTGTCCTTTACTGAGTCGTTGCTGGCTATTTATCCTGTCTGAAACTCTCTTCCCCATAACCCTCTCCACCCTCCCCTCATGGGCCAGTGTAACTCTGGAAAATCCTCTTCTTCCCACAGGGTCCTGTCCATCATCAACATCATATTTTACAGAAACCAGTTGTTTAGATTACTGTTGGGGGCCTCAGGTTAGAAAAAAGAACAAACCTTAGCAAACAGAACCTCAGCCCAACCATGCCTTCAGAGTGCTCCTGATTATTTCTCACCAGCTCTCTTTATCTCCCCACTCCAATTCCTAATGTAAAAAGAGATGATAAAGTGAAACACCATGGTGCAGTATCTCTTAGTTTCCTAGGAGTTTTCACTGCAGCCACTCCTTGGTTCTTGTTCCAAATGTCTTTGCCATTTCGAATGCTATTGCATTTAAGCTTAGGGTCTTAGGATATGCATTTGAGCGAAGAACACAAGCATGCAACACAAAAATGGCATTGTACTGAATTGGAAGATTCATAATCATCAGTTGATCTACACTCTCTGTGCAGGATTGCTCCTACCAACTACAAGAATGTTCTAACCTTCATTTTTGCCATAGAAGAGATCAACAGGAATCCTCACCTACTACCCAACATGTCTCTGGGATATGAGTTCCATAATATATATTACAGTCATTGGAGGCTATTGGAGAGTTTCTTCATTTTGTACACAGGACAGGATGAAATCCCTAACTATTTTTGTGGCAGAGAGAGCAAATCTGTAGCAGTATTAACAGGAACAGCATGGGCAAATGCTGCTCAAACTGGAACACTGCTAGAACTCTACAAATTTCCACAGGTGAGGGTGGGGGTGATAAGGAGGAATGAAATTATGGAATGTTGGTGCCCTTGTCAACTTCCCAAATGTGCTAAAAAGAGAGTAGATATCTGCATCAGAGTTTTAACATTTTTATTTTTATTAGTACATGTTTACAGGATGTGATGATTACAATTATCAAGGGGAAATGGTACATGTATATAACAACTTAATTTTGTAATCTCAAAATGTAGTACACACAGATTTATGGCTTATGCATGTTTACTTTGCACTAGAGAGAAAGGAGAGAGGAACTCAGTCTGGTCAATTATTTTTAAAAAATAAGGCTACTACAATTTCAAAAATGGGGGAATGAATATGTGCTTCAACAATTTCCATTCTTTTCCTAATAAACTTTCAGTCTAAGGTTGTGATTTATGTTAATCTTCACAGCTTTTCCATTTTCTTTTGTTTTCAGTTTGCGTTTGGATCTTTTGACCCTGTGTTGAGTGACAATGGCCAGTTTCCTTCCCTCTATCAGACGGCCCCAAAGGACACATCTCTGGCTCTTGGCATGGTCTCCTTGATGCTTCATTTCAGCTGGACCTGGGTGGGCCTGGTTATTGCAGAAGGTCAGAAAGGTCTTCAATTTCTCTCTGATGTGAAGCGAGAGATGGACGGGAACAGAGTCTGTGTAGCATTTGTGAAAGTGATCCCAAGTGTTCTTGTGTCATATACCTCAGTTACAAAGCAACATGATTTCCTGAGCAAAGAAACATCTCCAGTAAATATAGTTATCATTTATTTTGATTCTGTGGGTCTAAATGATATGAACTATCAGGTAGGGCTATATTTAGTGACATGGAGAGTCTGGGTCACAAACTCAGAATGGCATTCTGATGTGTCTGGGAGAAACTTCATCTTTGATTCTTTCCATGGGACTCTGATTTTTTCACAACACCATGAGGAGATTTCTGGATTTAAAAATTTCATCGAAACCGTTAACCCCTCCACATACCCGGAAGACACTTTCCTCACTCTGTATTGGTTCCAGAATTTCCACTGCTCATTCTCTGACTCTGACTGTGCATTGAAAGACTGTACACCTAATGCCTCCTTGGCACGGTTGCCTATGAATCGTTTTGATGTGGCCATGAGTGATGGAAGTTACAATACGTACAATGCTGTGTATGCTGTGGCCCACGCCCTCCAGGGGTTGCTCCTTCAACAAGTTCAAATGCAACCAGTTGGAAATTGGAATGCAATGGTGTTTTCCCCCTGGCAGGTAATGTCCTTTTCATTGGATAGCACAGCCCCTTATTGCAGTCCTATTAAAGACATTCCTCAGTCCCCCAAGCAAGGAAAAAAATCTTCCCAGAAATACAGGAGAGTCTTCCATAAGAAATATACTTCAACCAGTAAATGAAGCCAAATCACTGCCTTGGTCCCATAAAATGCCAATACTCTTTGCACTTGTTTCAAATTTTAAAAACTTAAATTTTAACCATGCAGTGGTTAAAGTTTCATTATGAAACAAGGATGAGAGACAATTAGGAGCTTTTCACATTTAGATTTTGCACTTAAATTTTAAGACCAACTTCATCAAAAGATCATGTATGTCTTTCAGCTGCACACCTTTCTGAAGGAACTCCAGTTTTACAATCCTGCTGGAGACAAAGTAAATTTAGACAAGAAAAGTAAAGTGGATGCAAAGTATGATATTCTCAACTTTTGGAATTTTCCAGAAGGCCTTAGGCTAAGGGTGAAAGTAGGAGAGTTTTCCACTCATGCTCCAGCTCTCCAACAATTGTCTTTATTTGAGAATATGATAGAGTGGGCCACAGGAATTACAGAGGTAGGTTGGAGCTAAACATAATGGATTTAGTTAAATATAAATAACCAAATCTTGTTTTGTATTTTGCATCTTACCTTTGATCAGGATATTTTCATACACAGAAATTTAATGTTTGACTTCCCGATGTAAGGCATTTTCATATTTAACCCCTTTGTTGTGAATGGAAATGGAATACATTTGCTTAACTATGTTTTTAAATTATCCACATGTTTTCTATCATTAAAATAAAATGGCATTCAAGCAAATATTAGAATGTTTGTGTTTATACTAATTAGGTTTATTGTTTGCTGTGTAGAAGATTAAGTAAAACTAAGAAATTACCAGCACATATCTGATTTTCCTCAGACTCCCCGCTCCGTATGCAGTGACAGCTGTAATCCTGGATTTAGGAAAGCCCCTCAGGAAGGAAAAGCTACCTGTTGTTTCCTTTGTATGCCTTGTGCAGAAAATGAGATTGCCAATCAAACAGGTAAGTACATGCCTTATGGACAAATTATGTCTCCCACCTATGCATGAAAAGAACAAAATCCTAAAGAATAGAGCAAATGCAAAATTTTGTCTTCCTTTATTTAGTAATCTCATCATATCCTCCATATCCATCAGCCATGAAGAATACACTCTCTGTCTCCTCGGGTATACCCTTTGATTCAGTTTCCTCTTGCTTTGCTGTAGATGGAATGCAAGGATATTCTACAACTGAGCTATATCCTAAACTTGTTTACTTTGTTATTTTAAGATACTGTCTTTGCTAAGTTACCCAGGCTTCCCTCAAACAGGGGATCCTTTGGCTCACCTTCCTGAGCAGTGACAGTTAGAGGTTAGTCCCACCACATTTGAAATCTTTATTTTGTTAAATGCCTGATGAGTATGTTGGCCCTCATCTTTAACTTCAACATTCTGGGAGGCTGAGTTAGGAGGTTTATGAGTTTGAGCCCAATCTGGAGCAACTTACTGATTTATTCAGACCATATATCAATTTTTTAAAAAATCAGGGAGTGGCAAGCAGCAATGACTCTGTCTCCAAGCCTCAGAATCCAGACTTGGCAAAATAACAAAATAGGGTAGCAGATCCCTGGAAACCAGAAATGATCTGATAGGAAAATTAAAAGCTACCAGGAAATTGAAGAGATGGGACACAACTAAGTGAAGGGAAGGGACAGTCTGTATTTTCTCCTTGGCTCACAAGAGAGAAAGTTTGAATCTATAGAGACAAAGTGAAATTAGGGGACTCCAGAGGACTTCAGGGAGAAACACCACTCTAAAATGGACCAGCGATGCTGTGACCTGCAACAGCTGGAGAGTGGCTCCAATCCACATGCCAGCTATAACTCTGGAGACAGTGCTGGGTCAGATGACATTCTGGGGAAGGATAGATTGTTTGAAGGTAGAACTCAAAGAAGGCACGGGATGGTTTCACTTCATAACTTCCAGTGTTACGTGCCCACAGTGACTGGGTGAGAGACAGCTATAGGAGACAACTGTGATCAGTGAGCCAAGGTCAGGCAGGCAAGAGAACCCCTTAATTATTTAAACTAAAGGACAAATCCACATCAAAATGGCCAGAGGCCAGGATCACTGTGAAATGTGCTAGATTTGAAAGTCACAGAATTGGCTTCCTCACTCTGTTTTTATACCTGCTGGTGTCTCCATCCAGCATGAATCTGAGATCTGACTGCCTTCTTACTCTACCAAGATGAGCAGGGACATATCTTGACTTGGACAAGATATGTAGACCCCAGAAAAAGATAAACAAATATAAGGAAAATTTTGTAGATCCAAGAAAAAAAATACACATTCAAGTATCATAGGGAAAAAATTTTTGTTATTGTTGTATTGTTTTTGGGGGGAGACATTGTTATTGTTTTTGTTTTTTAAGTGTGTGGTTTTTTTAGATTTTAATTTTTTTTCTCTTTTGCTCTAGTTTCCTCCATCATCAGTTTATTGTGGCTTGAAGAATTTTACTTTGTCCCTCTTCCTTGTTTCTCATTGCTTTTTTTTCACTTTTCTTTATTTTTCTTCTCTCTTTTAATTTTTCCCTTTAATTTTTTAATCTGACATATATATATATATAGACAGAGAGATAAGTAAATGATATAGATATAGATAGATATCTTTCTTTTTTCTCCCTCTTTTCTTTTTATCTTCTATTTTTCATTCATTTTTCACCTACATTTGCCTAATTCTATAAACATTCTTTTATGTCCCAAAAAATTCTTTATACAACTTCTGTCTGTTCTTTCTCATATTATAGAGTTTAAGGAATCAAAGATTTCCTCTTGCATTCCTCCAGTACCAAACCCTATATCTTTACAATATAACCATATAAAACTTTGTTGTTCTTTTTTTGTGCCAGGAATCAAACTCAAGACCTTGCACTTGCCAGAAAAAAGTTTGTGCTGCTGAGCTATATCCCCAGCCCTCTTATTCTTTTGATAGTTAGCTAACACTGTAAAATTATTCTCAAATTCTACCACTAGCCAAGATAGAGCTGCCACATTTAGTACATATTAGCTAAATTCAATACATTAGTTCTTATGATACGTTAATATCCAATTTGTCATGGATGATAATATTATAGCTGATTCACCTGGTACTAGTAGGATCACAAAATTGTTGCTATTTCTCTTAAACCAACACTCATATTACCCTTATGATATTAACAATACTAGAGTACATTCTCAGTAAAGTTGGTGTTTGGGCTATTTTGATTGCTCCAAGTAATAAAGGTAGTGCTTTATGACAAAGGACTGTAGTTAGTCATGCCCAAACTGCATCAGAGAAAAGCAGCTAAAGAGATCTCTGTACTAGCAACAAAGTCTTTAGACTATAAGCATCTATCAACCTCAGCACAAAACAAAACACAGAAAAAAAAACAATAAAAACATGAGAAGAGAAGGAAAGAAAATGCTTCCCCAAATGAGCAACTCCCCAGAAGCCAATCCAGAGGACAGTGACAGGCAGAATAGCATAAGGCACACAACTGAAGTAATCCAAAGATATAGAGGAGGTTAGAAAACAGAACAAAGAGATATTCAGTGGGGTCAGAGAAGATAAACAGATAACGGAAATAATAAGCAAAATGATGCAGAAGCTTTTAGAAGACACTAATAAAAAGCTAGGGGGGATAAATAAAATGACAAAATACACAAATAAGCAATCCACCAAACAATTAGAGTTCATGAAAATGGTTAAATCAGAAATCCAAGGGATTATAAATCATAGCAAAAGTATAGGCAGGACCAACCACTGTGGGACCAGAATTTTAGAGCCAGAAGACAACAATACCTTCAAAGACCAACTACCCAAAGACATCTTAAAAACAAAAACAGAATGTGAAACATGGATCCAATAACTGCCAGATAATGCATAAAAGACTAACGTAAGAATAATTGGAATTAGTGAAAAATTAGAAGACAGCACAAATGGCATAAAAAACCTGTTCACAGAAATAATGGCAGAAAACTTTTTAAAAATAGGGAAAGACCTGAGGATCAATGGAACAGACTGGAAGAAACAGACACAACCAAAAACACACTCAACCACCTAATCTTTGATAAAGAGGCCAATCAAACTCACTGGAAGA
>NW_004955524.1:3819952-3845986 GCF_000276665.1 Chinchilla lanigera | reverse complement strand
TCTCCATAAACTTTCCCTGAAAGAATGTAAAATAATGTAATTTTTGATAATGTAATTTTAAGGTAAATTTAAATAAATCTATAGAAAACAGACTAAAAAAAAAATAGGGAAAGAAATGAACATACAGATAAGTGCAATCTATGGATCCGAAATAACCTTGACCAGAAAAATACCTCTTGAGGCCACATTATTTTCTAAGTACCTAAATTCCATCACAGGGACAAAAATCTTAAAAGCTGTTAGAGAAGAACAATGAATGTATTACAAAGGTAAATGCATTACAATCACAGCAGACTTCTCTATACAAACCTTACAGGCCAGGAGGGCTTGGAACAAAGTGTTTCAAGCTCAAAAGATAACAGTTTCCAACCCCAAATTCTGTAACCTGTAAAATGTTCCTTCAAAATAGACTGAGAAATAAGATATTTCCATGACAAAGAGCACCTCAAGAAATTTATGACCACCAAACCAGCATCAGAAAAACTTCTCAAGGATATTCTAGAAAGAGACAATGAAGCCAAGGAGGTCAATAAGTCAAACAAAAATGGATACAACTGTTGGGATAAATAGCTGATACAAAGAAAAAATAAGGATATGATCAGCAGCAAAATAATGCAATAACATGAATCAGTCAGTAATAACTTATTCAGTAATAACTCCCAGTGTAATACCTCTCAGTAATAACTCTCAGTGTGATTCCTTTCAATTCCCCAATCAAAAGACACAGATTGGCAGAACGAGTCAAGAAGCAAAACCTAATGATATGGAATATAAAAGACATGTATTTAATTCAAAAATAACTCTCAGATTAAAAAAATCACAGGATACAGGATGGAAAGCATGCAACAGGGATCTTGGGGGGAAAACAGGGGTAGCTATCTTAATTTCAGACAAGGTGGATTTCAAGCCAAGACTCAATCAAAAGAGAAAAATAAGGTCATGACATATTGGTTAGGAGAACAATTAAACAGGAAGAGATATCAATTATAAATATGTATGCACCAAATACAGGTACATATAACTTCATACAGCAGATTCTAATGATGATTTAAAAATCAGATTTAAAAAATTTAAAAATTTTAAATTTTAAATTAAAAATTTTAAATTTAAAAATCAGATTAAAAAAATTAAAAATCTGATTTAAAAATCAGATGACAATACAGTTGTAATGGGGGACCTCAATACCCTACTGTCAGAAATGGAAAGATCAACTAGAGAAAATATCAACAGTGAAATATCAGAGTTGAACTAATGCACTGGAAAAATGGACTTAAAAATATCTGGAGTGTTTCATAAAAAAACAGCAGAATACACATTCTTCTCAGTAGCACACTGCACTTTCTCCAAAATGGGCTACATAGAACTCCATCAAGCATGCTGAAGTAAGTACAAAAGAATCAAAATTTTTTTTTGGTTTTTTGAGACAGGATCTTGCTAAGCAGGGCAGGCTGGCCTTGAACGCACTTATGTAGCCCAAGGTTGTCCTTGAACTCACTGGGATCTGCCTATGTCAGCTTCCCAAATGCTGGGATTTCAGCATGCATGGGTTAATCAAAATTCACCCATGCACATTATCAAATCATACAGCAGTGAAGCCAGAAATCAGTGGAATTACACATTACAAACTATGCAAACATACAGAAATTAAATAATACCCTTTTGAATAATCAGTGGGTCACAGATGAAATTAAACAACAAATTTTGGCATTCCTACAATCAAATAATAATGCCCGTATGACATACTGGGACCTATGGGATATAGTGAAAGCAATCCGAAGAGGTAAGTTTAGAGCAGTGAATTCCCATGTCAGGAAAACACGGTGAGTTCAAGTGAATATCCTAATGATGCACCTCAACGTCCCAGTGCTGAGACTGTGTTTTAGTTCCTCATCTCATCATGTTTGATTCTGGAAGCAGAATGCTCAGTCTCCCTCTTCCCTGGCAGCACAGCAAAGGTCACTAGTGTCCTTAGTCTTCCTGGTGGTCAGTCTTGCTCCTCAGTGTCCTACTGAGATGTGCTGCTTAGTCTGGGCTCTTCTGGCAAATAGTGAAGTGTACCTAGTTCTCACATGTCTCAGACACAAACTGTGATGTCAGCCAGTGGCAGACCATCTGATCCAGTGTCCCCTCACAGCTCAGGGCACTAGTATGACCCAGGAGCGGGTTGCACTAGTGGCACAAACACGGACCAGTGATCCTGTGTCCCCAGGCAGTTCAGGGCACAGGCAGAGCCCAAACAAGAATTGAAAGGTCAACAGTTTGTGGACCACCTGATTCCATGTGTCCAGGCAGCTCAAGGTGCACATAGGAGCCAGATGCAGGCTGCACTGGCAGTGATCACAGACAGTCTGTTTCTGTGACCTCCAGGAGGTCAGGGCATGCACAAAGTCCAGACACAAACCTCAGTGCCAGCAGTTCATGGACTGCCTGCTCTAGTACCTCAGACAGCACAGGGCACTTGCAAGGAACGCCCAAACATGAATCTTGGTGTTAGCAGTTCATGGGCCTTCTGAGTCAGATTCTCCTGTCTGCACCAGGTGCATGGAGGGTGGAGACTAAAATATGAAACTGCTAATGGGAAATCCTTTAAATGTTTGAAAAGATACAAAAGGAATTATAGAAAAGCATTTATATGAAATCAAAGTAAAATACACTGATACATCGATCCAAAAACTTCATTTGCTCCATGATTCTGGGGAGAAGGGCCACAGTAGTGTTCTTCACCCTAGCAAAGTTCATCAATAGAAATAAAA
Organism: Chinchilla lanigera; assembly: GCF_000276665.1. Lineage (NCBI taxonomy): Eukaryota > Metazoa > Chordata > Mammalia > Rodentia > Chinchillidae > Chinchilla > Chinchilla lanigera. The sequence goes on along the minus strand of NW_004955524.1, from coordinate 3,843,233 downwards.
TTTTGCACACTGGTTCTGTTCACCAATCAAACTGTTCACACATAGGAGCATTGGTGAACCAAAGCAAGACTATAACTGGCTGGACAAAGCATTTTCATGGATGGAAAGACTTTACAATGGAAAAATGTCAGGACTTACCAATGTGATCTAATGAAGCTATCCAATTGCAACCAAAATTGCAACAGGTCTTGTGATATAAATTGCAACCTTTTATAGGACGGGTGTTCTTCCTCCACCTGACATGAAGTACCAACAGTAGAATCTCTTTTCCTGTAACTTAGCAAATTATGGTGGCCTAAAAATAATTAATCACTGAATGAATAACCAGTACATCAATTACAGTGATTTAAGATGATCAGTTTGAAAGGAGAATATTATCCTTACTAATATGACAGGTTAGAAAAAAAAAATAATGTCCTCCACTGCACCATACAGCAGAGGATTGGCAGCATTAATATGGCACTGCATCCTATAGCATGCTATTTCTTGTGCCTAGAAAAAAAGAGGTACTCTGGTTCTCGTGCACATGTGGTTCTTGGGAAAGTTGTAGTCAACAGAAAACACTAAACATGGACTTATGATAATTTTATATTTTCACTAGATATGGAGCAGTGTGTGAAGTGTCCAGATCATCAGTATGCAAGCACTCAGAGAAACTATTGTCTCCAAAAGTCTGTGACTTTTCTGGCTTATGAAGACCCCTTGGGGAAGACCTTGGCTACCACATCTTTGAGTCTTGCTCTTGTAACAGTTGTTGTTTTGGGGCTGTTTGTGAAGCACCGAGACACTCCCATTGTCAAGGCCAACAACCGGGCTCTCAGTTACACCCTGCTCATCTCCCTCACCTGCTGCTTCCTCTGCTCCTTGCTCTTCATTGGCCGGCCCAGCACAGCCACCTGCATCCTGCAGCAGACCACATTTGCAGTCGTGTTCACTGTGGCTGTTTCCTCTGTCTTGGCCAAAACCATTACTGTGGTGCTGGCCTTTAAGGTCACTGCTCCAGGCAGAAGGATGAGGCAGTTGCTGGTATCAGGGGCTCCTAACTCCATCATCCCCATCTGCTCCCTGATCCAGCTCACTCTCTGTGGGGTCTGGATGGGGACAAATCCACCCTACATTGACACAGACGCTCACTCTGAACATGGCCACATCCTCATCGTGTGCAACAAGGGCTCCCTCACTGCCTTCTACTGTGTCCTGGGATACCTGGGCTCCCTGGCCCTGCTGAGTTTCACCGTGGCTTTCCTGGCCAGGAACCTGCCCGACACGTTCAATGAAGCCAAGTTCCTGACGTTCAGCATGCTGGTGTTCTGCAGTGTGTGGGTCACCTTCCTCCCCGTGTACCACAGCACCAAGGGGAAGGTCATGGTGGCCATGGAGGTCTTCTCCATCTTGGCCTCCAGTGCAGGGCTGCTCGGCTGCATCTTTGCCCCCAAGTGCTACATTATTTTGGTAAGGCCAAAGAGAAATTGTCTTACTGGCATCAGGGGCAAAACACATTCTTTGAGAAAGATGCCTTCTTATTAGACATTTGTTTTGTGAAATGCACAGTGAGCCTGAAGTCAAAGCTGAACAATTGGTGAAATCAGATACTGTATTTTACTATAGGACTTACATCCATAATAAGTGATGAAACAATTTTCTAACAGTATAATGGTCACTAGAAACTGTAGTCACCCTCTTTTTCAATTAAATTTTATTTTGAATATATTTTGTTCCCTACAATTTAAACTAGAATTTAACCTACTCTCTGACTGTGATCATCCTATCCACTTTTAGCTTGTCTTCCTTTTGACTTTCTCAACTTTTTTCTCATTTTAAAAACACAATAAATTCCTTTCTGTATGTCACTATGTTTCTGAATCTTTTAATATATTTTATTAGTTTTTTTTTTCCTTTTGAAGGAGAATCCTGCCTTCAGTATGCTGAGTATAGTACCTTTTAGTAATTGTATGTATATTTATCTTCTCTCATTTCCCTTCTGGAATATTATTTACACTATTTTTGAAGTGTCTGTCTCACATGGTTTGTAGGATTCTAAAATTTGCTAGTCATACACAAGTATAAATACTGTCAATTATATGCTTCCAATGTACTGAATTTTTAGAATGTCTTATGGAAAAACTTGTAGATATGCAATAGAAAATTTTTCCATTAGAGATTTGTATTTCCACTCATCCTTGTTTAGTTATCCTTTATTAATGTCAGCTATGTGGGTGTAGAATGTACATTTGCATTATACAATGTATGCAGTAAAGTTCCTTGTCATGTTCATACCTAGAAATTTTAAAGGGTATTCTGATAATGTGATAGAAAATGGTTTACTTGCGAAACTTTCTTTACTATGTATGACCTACATATAAACATTAGTGCATAGGTATTCATTTTGGGTGTTGTGCTTGTGTACACATGTGATTAAGCACTCTGGCACGGTGAGGCTGGGTACTGCAAGTTTGACTTCAACCGGGGCCACTCAGAGACTTAGCAAGGATCTGCCTGAAAATAGATGTTTAAAAAGGTCTGCAGATGTAGCTCACTGTGTGCCCACACCTGCTTTTTAGCTTCTGAGCCATTATGTTCTTTCACTTTTTAAATTTAAGAATTCCACTAATAGTATTGAATATTTATTTCTGATTAACATCTTAACTGTTCCTGGGGTGCTGACCTTTAACAATGTCAACAGTATATTTGAATTCCATATTTTCCATCTATTTTAAATGAATGAGACAATATTTCTTCTTTGTATTGGATTTTTGTGTATGCATATGCAATAAAAGGTGTTTGTTAAATGAAGGGATTGAAATAGTGGTTATAAGGATGGGTGGGTGGAAGCATGGGCTGGTGGGGGAAAGTATTAAAGGCAAAAAAAAGGGTGAGCAGAGTTCACAGATCCATCGATGGGACAAAAGAGTGAAGAAGAACGAGGGAGTAAATGTAAGAACAAAATGGAGACTTGGAGAATTTTATTCTTTTGTTGTCTTCAAATCTTCCCAGTAGATTCCATCAAAACTTCAATACATTTAAAATACAAAATAAAATAACTTGTCATTTCCCCATCTTAAACAAACTTGCAGAACTATCACTTCCCCCTTTTCTGTTCCCCTCAACTCTGCACAGCCCCAGTACCTGATATGACTGACTCACCTACTGAAATAAATTTTTAACCACCTGGGCTTTTAGCTTCCTTTCCTGTGTCTCCATTTCTGTATTTCCATGTGCTCGGGCTTCTCTACCTGACACCTTCAGTCCCTTCAAAATTCCTCCCACAAACCAGCTCCCAATGCTTTCAGACCACGTGATCAGGTGCAGTGACAGCAATGACTCCAATTCTCTACTACCAAAATCTATCTCAGTCCCCTCCTCATTGCTGAGACAAAATAATGAATACCTGCAACTTAAAGGAAGAGAGGTTTTCTCTGTCTCATGGTTTTAGTTTCAGGTGGGCAGGCTCTGAGGCAGAAAGGCAGCATGGAAGAGCGTGGCAGAAGAAAGCTGTTTCACCACGGCAGTGAGGAAGCAAAGTGAGAAGGCAGGACCTGGGGACAAGGCACAGATTCTCAGGTTAAGTTCCCAGGACCCCACCTCCAGCCAGGCCCCACCTGCTGACAGCACATTTAGATACCAAACTCATCCAGGGGTGAATCTCATGAACATGGGGCCCCATGATGTAATCACCTTCCACACACAAGAGTTTGAGGGACACATAACAGAGGTTGTGGGAAAATGGGATGCATAGAAAGGAAAATTTGTTGAGCACTCACTGGGTGCCGGAATCATGCTAGGCCCTCTGTGTTGTACTGCACAGCAGCCCCCGGTGGGAGACATCATTCTCCACAATTGTACCAATTGGAAATGGACTATTTGAAAAGTGATTCACAGAGGTCACCCTCCTAGAAACTGATTCAGGCTCCAGCATGCACAACTCCTTCCCCAGGCACACCTGCACTCTCTTCCTGATGCATCTGAAGTCCCAGGGCTGGCAAGGAATTCCTTTGACATTAGGTCCTGACTTTTGTCAAAACTGTTTCTGTCAAGAGGTGGTATTCAGCTGCTGCCAGTTACAACTTATCAAATGATTTAATTTTAATGGTCTTAAGTAGGATGGCTGGTTGAGCTGAAAACTGAGTGTGATGGTAGACAGATGGTAGAAAAGAATCCTGAAGGCTTCACATGGTACTCAGGGTGAGAAGGCATATTAAACTCCACCCATCCAAGCCTGCTTCAGGTAGACCAGATAAGGACGGGAAACTGAGGCTCAGAGAAATGAGTGACTTTTCTGGTAGAGACAGGATGCCGGCCTAGAAGTCACAGGTGTCCCCTCCACTCCAGCTGACTTCCTCACACCCTGACCTATGTACTGCTCTAATCCAGACCCTCTCAGCTTCCTGGGGCAGCCTTCCACTGAGCCACGTCCTGAACAACATCACAGTTGTCTCTTGTGAGATATGTGCAAGGATGGTAACGAAACACCTGTGTCATTGCTGCAGAAATGGCTGGGAAGGGCCCAATGCCTCAGTTCATATCCAAGTCTTCTAAAATGTTCACTACTGCCCAGGTCTGCTCTATGTGCTTTAGAGATTAGTCCACTTCCATGCAGCAAAAGCACCATGAGGTGTGGACCATTATCATCCTAATTTTACAGATGTGGACACTGAGACCCTGGGATATAATGTGGGCTACAAGGCTTCAAACCCAGAGAACCTGGCCCTGAACAATGACCAAGTTCTTAAGGCCATGGTGTCCACTCCAGTCCTCAGGACTCCCTCCCCACACTGCTGCCCAGAGGGTCCACACAGAGCAGCCGAGTGGACCCTGGGCTCTGCTGCCATTGCCTGTGCCCTCAGGAGGAGGCGCCCTACCCTGCATTGGAATCTGCCCTGAGCCACCTTTTCCTCTCTCCTTCCTCTGAGCAGAGAAAGAACCTACATGAATCTCTGCCCTCCCCACACCTTCTGGACCAATCAACATGAGCGCATCCGTTCCCTCAACAGTGACTTCTTGTAAACCTATCACATTTCACAAACTGTTCTGGAGTCCAAGAAAGCCATACTGAGGGACTTAGACATGGCCTTGCTTTTGGAAGGGGAAAGACAGGATGAACAACTCACTCAGTGACAGATGATGGCTCTGAAGCACATAACATAAGCCAGAGATGGGTGGTGACTTCTGAGCAGGAGCCAGCTATGGGGCTGCCTGTGGGGAGAGTGCTGCTGGCCAAGGGGCAGCAGGAATAATGGTCCTGGTAGATGTGGCCTGTGGGGGGCATAGAAAAGCCAGGGGCCTGGGGAGAAGGCAAACAGTGATGGATCCGCTGCTTCCCCGTCCTTCCCTGGTAGATGCCCCTCTTGTCACCAGAGTCAGCGAACAGACCAACAAATGCATGGCCATAAACCCTGAGCATCCTCACTAAAACTAACTAGAATTCTTAGCCATTTGTCCTGGGACAATCTTTGCTTCTGTAGAGAAACAGACACTCTATGTGCATAATTTATTATGCACATTCCATTACAGGACCACAGAGATACATTGTGCATTAGGAAGTAAACAGTACTGCTACCATCCTAGTATTGGCCTCCCTAGGTAAAGATCAGATATTCTGCTCTGCTTCTTTAGCAGAATTTCCTTTATTTCAACTGTGTACACTTGCACACATACCCCATTTTAGGAGGGGTCAACAAAGTTAGATTGCATACAAGTGCACACAGACTGTCTAAATGAATATAGCTTGTTTAAAAATAAAAATAAATGGAATTTTTGTGAGAGAAGTCCTTTTATTTAACTTGTTCTGCCTTTATCAAAATCAACATATATAAGAGAGAAAGGACTGTGTCCGTCTTTGCACAGTTTCATGAATCATCCCAGCAACAACTACAGTTCCAGGCCATGAGTGAATTCAGGCGTATTTTGGCGGCTGACTGAAACCATGCCGCTATTGCGTTCCACAGATGATGAGTCAAAATACAGTGGAGAGTGCCTGTCATAGTACTCCTTTGCCTTTTCAGAGCTGACAATACTTACATGTATGAAATTCAGTGACAATATCAGTAAAAATATAGGCTGTTTATAATGCAAGTGGTCAGGGGCTTGCCAAAATTGCGAGTAACCAACAAGTATGCCTGGACTCCAGGGACAATAGCCGAGAAAGTGCACACAATTCCGGTACTCTCTGGTGTTTAATATGTAATTCAGCACTTTTAGGAAGGGGCAGGGACCACAGAGGACATACATATTATCAAACAATAGCGCAATGAAATTGGAAATCGATGGCAAAAGAAAACACAAGAACTTCCTAAGCACATGGAAATTAAACAGCACCCTCCTGAACAGCAAATTTCACAGATGAAATTAAAGGAGAAATGAGACAGTTTCTACAATTAAACGATAATAATAATGCAATATACTGGAATTTATGGGACACACTGAAAGCACAGAAGACCCAAAGAATTCCACCAAAATACTCAGATTTAATTGCCAATCTCAGCAAAGCAGCGGGATACCATGTTAATACAAAAATGAAAAGCATTTATGTACACTGATAAGGAACTCAGTGAGAGAAAGAAGTTATGAAAACAATACCATTCACAGTCACCCCAAGAAAAATGAAATATCTACAAGTTAACTGAACCAAGGAAGTCAAAAATTTCTACAAAGGAAACTGCAAAAGTCTGAAAAATGAGGTTAAAGAGAGCATCGGAACATGGAAAGGTGCCCCTATTCCTCAATAGGCAGAACCAACATAGTCAAAATGGTCATATTCCCAAAGGTTTTATACAGATTTAATGCAAGCCCAATCGAAATTCCAACATCATACTTCACAGAATAGGATAAATCAACCCAAAAACTTATATGGAAGTGGAAGAGATCTAGTTTATCAAAATCAATCTTGGGAAACAACAGCAAAGCAAGGGCATGACATTACCTAATGCAGAGCTATGCTACAAAGAAAGTGATAAAAATTGCTTTGTACTAGAACAAAAATAAACATGTAGATCAGTGGAATAGGACAGAGGATACGGAAACATCCCAGATACATTCAGGTATTTGGTCTTTTACATAGGGGCGAAAGCATATAGTAGAGTTAAAATAGCCTATTCAATAAGTGGTGCTGGGAAAACCAGATATCTGTTTACAGAAGATTGAAATGACCTATGCCTTTCACCATAACTAAAGAAAGAATGGATCAAAAATCTAAATTTGAAAATAGAAGTATTGAACCTACTGGAACATAAATAGGCAAAACCCTTGAAGCCATTTTTCTTCTTTTTGGGAGGGTTTAGTCTTTGTATTTTTTATCATTAATTAAGTGTACTGGTATGGTTTAAATATACATAATAATCACATTCATCATATTAAATTTGTACCTATACAAGGTGTACTTTGATTCTTATTTTTCCCCATTCTCCACTCCTCCCTTCTCCCAATCTTCCCCTTCTTATTACAAAAGCTTTGCAGAAAGTGTAAATAAGGAACAAAATGCATAATAGATATTGTGAAATAAAGAAAATTTTCAAATGGGAATAGGCACAAGTGACGTGGTAGTGTTACAGCAAAAATTCAGGCTGTATTCCGCAAGAGACCAAAAAACTTTATGAGAACAGACAAAGTTTTAATTTAGACCGGTCACCTCTCATCCTGACGTGTAAATCAAGGAAGTGGACCTGGACCTGTCTTTGTTTTCAGCTTATATACATTTTTGGTTTTTGTGGTAACAGATTGGAATGTTGTAGCCCAGGCCACATGTTGTTTTCCTTGTGCCATGTGACCCGATCAGGCTCCGGTCATGAGTCCAACCACAATGATATATACTTTCTGTATTCCATTCTATATGTCCCCCTTTAGATAACCATACATTTCCTTTATGGTTACAGTGTTTATCTAGGGTCAGGGAATGGATGAAACAACCCAGGCAGGGTTATAGGTGGTTATCTGGGCCCCGGTGTTCTTTGTCTTTGGAGAAGCATTCCATGGCTAAGTCAGGACTGTAAAGTTAACTTTTTACAACCCCTCCGGGATGTTTCTCAAGACACATTTTGAGGCTTGCATTAAGACTAGAGTTATTCTATCTTAAAATGATATGCTAAGAGTCACCGACCCCTACAAGACCCCAACCATTCGTAGCTGGTAAATAGGATAACAGCTTGGTGCACACAGTGACTGTGCTACTTGACTTCTGGTTGTCACCGTCATTCTTCATCACTGCATAGGACAATAGGCAGAATTTCTGCCTGAATTTCCTTATTTATGACATGAAATAATCTGAACACTGAATTTATCAATCCATGTAGAGACCCTGGAACTGATGTGTATGGCCGCTGCCTATATCTGAACTCTTCTTATCCTGATTCACATCCTCACAGGCAGCAGGGGACATGCATGTGAACTGGCATTTTCTACACAGGGGCACACATAAGTGCTCTGCCCAGTGAAGGCATAGCACATCCACCAAGGACAGGAGCTTTGTCTCCTCAAGATGCAGCAGAAGAGGCCCCAGCATGTCTTCTGTGTAACTAGGGAGTCTGAGGGTGAGCAGGAAATAGCCACTGCGGTCAGTGGTGTTGGCCAAGAGGGGGGACTCTGCCCAGGCTTTCTTCCAGATGATGTTCCAGGAGGTGCAGAAGACTATTTCTTAACATTCATTTGAATCATTTGTTGTGGTACGTGTCTTATCATACTGGAGACATTATTAAAAGTCTGAGTGATTTGCTGGACTGGTGTCATTACATACTTTAGTATACTTATGAATTTAGGAATTCAATTTACTTTTTGTGGCACAGGAGATTGAGTACAAGGTCTTGTGTATGTTCAACATGTACTCTCCACTTAACTACTTCCTCAGCCATTTAAAAAAATTATTATGAGCCAGAGTCTTATGTGGTGTCTTCCTGTTAGGAAACATAGACATATTGGTTCAGGGTCTGCCCTAGTGGCCTTATGTTACTTCCTAGAAACACCCTATTTTTTGGTTATATCACATGCACAGGTACCACACTTCAGACTTCTACATTGCACTTGAAACTCAATTCTATCCAGATAATAGGCTGACCCAAATCAGAGAAGAAGGCTTGAGTTTGGCAAGTCATGTATTTATGTGGAGGACTCAGCCATATTCTCAGACACGGTTTTTTATTGGGTACAACTTGCCATATCCAGGTTAATGGACATAAGATCCTTTCATTTAAAAGTATATTTATATACTTTATTAAACCCATTAGATTCAATATATTATCCTGTAATACAATTATTATGTTACTTTTCTCTCATTGCTGAGACAAAATACCCAACACCCAAAGTTAAAGGAGGAAAGGTGTATTTAGCTCACAGTTTGTAGAGGTTTTAGTCCATAATCAGCTGATTCCAAAGCAGGATGGCATGGCAGAAGGGCAATAGTTCATGGCGGTGGAAGACAGCAAAAGCAACAAGAGCAAAAGGGAAATCAAGCCTCTTTTCTTTCCTTATATTTTAAGAAGGCTAACCCCCCCAGTACTGGTGGAGTACTCACAGCATCTCCCCACCCTCCTCTTGCACAGGCTCAGGGTGTTTACAAAGGGAGACCCCAGGCCCCTGCTGAATCACTTAGGTAAACTTCTACATTTCTGAAATTGACACAACGAATCAACAATTAAAACATCCTGGACCCTTCTTAGGCACCCTAGGGCATGTCCTCTACACCCCAGGATGAAAACTCCTGCGTTACTTAGTAAGCTTCTAAACTTCTCAAGTTGACACAATTTATCAACCATTACAGTTATTATAAAATTATTGCAAGTTCAATATATCTTGAAATGTTTTGAAACTATGAAGACTTTGCACTTATACCTCAACTTTATTTTGACTAGTGTGTTGGTTTGGGACTTATTTTTGCAAGGGGAACAATATAATACAGGATACATATTTTATAAGATTATTTATAATAGTCACCCAAAGAACAATATACAAAAGAATGCAGGAAATCTGTCAACACACTATGGACCGAGAATCCAGCTAAGGGCCTGGATCCTGTGGAAATGTCTCGCATGAGTCTAGCTTAAGACCTAGAGCTCATAACAGTGCCTCCCATGAGTCCAACTGGTGGCCCAGAGCCCATAACATTATCTCATTCAGGCCTGTTTCATGGGTCTGTGCTGCGAAGGCCCAAGAGTCAGTGGTGGAATCTAGGAAGTCCGTGCCAGTAGGATGAAGGACCTGTGCTAGCAGGCTGAGGGATCTGCACTGGAGCCGGGAAGCAATGCTCACAAGAACCAGCGCTCCCCTGAAAGGTACCACAGCCATCCTCAGCAACAGTGAGGTCCCAAACTCCTCCGAAGATCAAGATGGCCGAGTTCTCATCAGGGAAGCCAACGCAGCACGCATCTCCAGGACACTGGTAGTGCACCATTCCCCTCCAGAGCCAGGAAGCAATGCTCAAAGTGAGAACCAGAGCTCCCCCAAAGTGAGCCAAAGCCATCCTCAGTGCCATAAGGTCCTAAGCTCCTTGGAGGATGAAAACAGCCAAGTTTATTAGGAAAGCCAGCATGACGAGCTCCTCCAAAACAACCAACAGCTCCTTACAGCTTCCACCAGCTCCAACAGCCTTTCTCCACTCCCAACAGCCTCTTTAGTCCCAAACAGACTTCTTCTTTTCCAGGTCTGCCTCTTATGCTGCTGGCAACAGTCCTCATGTGGGTTTCCCACACTCAGCACCACACTTACTCAGTTCAGCTGAGGGCTATAAGTTGACCACCAGGTGTCAATCCACTACAACTAGCTACTTTTCAAATGCTAATGAGGACATGAGGCCAACATCATCCAAATTGGAGAATAAGTCTTTTCTCAAAATGTACATGCTTTAATTTTTAAAGTTAATCTTTAGAAAAACCAATGTTTTCTTCCATCTTTAACAGAACGCCTATTACTAACATGTCACAGAAGCCAATACTTTTTATAAACCAATACTGACACCTATACAATAAGTCTAAGTGCACACTGAGGCTCACTCTTTGTGCTGGTCATTTAGATTTTGACAAATACAAGATGGTGTGCATTGAACTAATACAGTATTACTCAGAATAATCTACCTGCCCTGAAAATTCCACTGAGTTTTGGGGGTGTAAATGCTGCCTGTGCTTCCCTGCTCCTCAAAAATTTGAGTGATGGGAAATACAGAGTCATTTTCAGCTTTGATCCTCTGCTTTAGCGTGAGAGAAAAAGAGAAATTTGCAACACACACTCACGTTCGCACAAAAGCCTAAATGCTGGAGGAACTCAAGGTTGTAGGAGTAGAAATGGATTCTGACAATATATTAAATCATGGAATGAAGATACTTGAAAGAACAAAGCAGCAGGGAAGTGGGCTGAATTACACAACTCAAAAGGGCATTGTATTACCGCACTGATGCTCACTCACTAATCTGGGATACCTGGCTGTAGTGCAATTATTGTACCCCAAGCAATGGCAAGCAGGTGCAGCTGTGGGCTTCAGCACACGTGACTGTTAGGCAGACAACACAATTATACCAGGAAAGTTCTGTGGCTCCAACTCTTAATCATGGGGCTGTCATAAGATAGCGACCCTTAAACTTCCACTTTGGAAGGCACAGTGCCCAATATTTCTTGCTTCAGATTGAGCCATGTTAGACGATTTCAAGAAAATGCTAATATTAAATCCTCTAGTGCAATCCATGAGCACCACCTCCAATGGTATCCATGCCAGTGGCTTCCTGAAAAAGACTTAGGAGCAAAGCTGCCCAGGAGGAGGTGGCCCCTGGGATGTTGGTATCCTTGGAACTGGATTAATTCATGGTGGCTCCAGGTGGAGGAAATGATACGTGAACATAATTTCTGTTTTGTGTTTTTCTCCTGGACACCAGACCTCAGGTGTAGAGCCCAGGGAGAAAATGGTGGCAAACTTCTCCAGGGACGTGGAGCAGGCACTGGTGACAGGAGCCAGGGCATCAGAGTGTCCACCTGAGTCAGAAACATTGTCAAATAGAATCACACACACATAACAGATTTATTTACCTGGCTCAGACTGCAAGTTTCTTCTAAACTCAGCCTGACTCTTTCCATATGCCTCCATGATGTTGTATCTGATTGTTCTCTTCCTTCTTCTTCAGCTTCCTGCCCTAGTGTGTACTTTAGATCATGAAGCCTGCCTTCACCGAAGGAGCACCAGTGTGCGCAAGGATGGAGACGTGGTGATTGGGTGCTTTTTGTCTCTTTATTTCTATATCTACTATACTGGTATCTTTGGTATAAAGCCTACTAGAGAATTCTATTTCATTCCGTAAGTGTCTTCTTTATTTATTTGTTTTCTTCTGTATATCAGGATAGATAATGGCTAGGGATCCATACTGCACCAATATCCTCTATAGTGCCACCTGTTCTGCTCACCAACATGTGCACAGCAGACCTGCCTATAAGGTTTTCTTGTCCTCTTTTTACTTCTGAATGTCAAGAGAATGTTCTTTTTGTTTGTTTGTGTTCCTAGCTTCTCGTTCTCACTCGGAAAGTGAGAGTTCCACTCTCCACCATATTCCATGGTCCCTGCCCTTCCTCCTACCTAGATGCCACTGCACGGCATTAAGTGATGTTCTTCATCACAATTGAACCCCTTGGATTGAACTGAATGTGAATTGGCTATTGCCAAATATTCCCTAAGGATTTGCTGATATTTCTTTAACTATGCATAAAATTCCTTACATTCTTACAGATCCTCTTCCGATATTTCTACCCGTTATGTTGGAGGAACTTCCTCCTGTAAATATTCAGTTGCTATTTCAAATAAACTTTAGGGTGCTCCAAGATTCCTAGAGCTGCAAGCTAGTCCAAAATAAGGAATGAAGCATATGTGAAACTTGTCCCCACAAATGCTGTTCGTCCTCAGTTGTATGTGTGTATCTTTTCTCTGTTCAGTACTATCTTATCAGTTCCACTATCAAACATAGAGTTAAATAATGAATATTCCAAAGAGTCAGAGATTTCTAGCAAATGACTTGTGCTTTGGGGAGAAAAGGAGATGTCTTTTGCACAGTGACTGATTTAGTCTTATAGAAGATGCTGACCCACAGTGTTCCTGTGGAGGCTGCCCATGTGAAGGGTTAAAATTAAACACAGAAAAATCTACCTTGGTCATAACACAGTGCCGAGCCCTTGTTCTAAAGGTTACACATCAGGATGCTTGGTGGACATTCTGATATGAGCAGAAACTCACTGTTAACCTGGCCAGATGCCAAGGAGTTTCTTTCTCAACTGTCTAGAAGATGCAGGTGTTTGATCCCTCGGGTACTTGGCCAGTTTGTGGGGGCTACAGACTCTTTGCTTCTGGTCATGAGCAAAGTTTGGACACTGCCACTTCTGTGTCAACTGGTATTTAAGGGGCCTCACTGGTAGGAGGACTTTGGGATCCCATCTGTAGAGAGGACAGTCTGCCCAGACCCTTCCCGACTAGAAACCTGAAAACCCCATGAAGGGACATTCAGAACTGGAATTGGGACTGCAGGTGTGGAAGTTCTTCCGACCTGGGGATGTAACCATCTCTGTGCTTTCTCTTGCTTCTGTGTAATCATGTATGTGTTGACTAGCAGTTTATTAAAGTTTGTTTGATTGTTTTTCACTTGGTGATAGAGGCCTTTGCTATCTGCGAATCCAGGCCCCTAAATTAACCAGCTGTGCCCTCAGTCTCTTTAAGGCTACAGCCTATTTGGGAGCAGGGACAGCAGAGCAAGGAATTTGGGCCTTTTCCTCCTGCAGATGAGGTCTCTACCTATCTCATACTCCTTATAACATCCAGATGTTTGCTTTTATTTTTATTCCTAGACACTTTCTCTATGTTTTCATAGTTTTTGAGACAGGGACTTATTGTGCTCACTATGCTACCAGCAAAGTCCTGGGCTCAAGAATTTCTTCTGCTTAAGCTTCTTGCACAGCGGCATGACAGATATTTGTCATTACACCCTGAATGTGTGTTTTTCTTCCATCGTTTTCTAAAATGTGTGTTGTTACAGATGTGCTTAATATACAAAGTTTGATTCTGGTACCTGCTACTGAGGGTTTCTTGTTGGTGACAGATCAGAACTATTTTTGAGTGTTTGACTCAGAGAACTCTGCTTGAAATCTCCTAAAATCTGTGAGAAGATTAATTTGCATGTCACTTATTGAAAATTATGAGAAGGTTTTTATTTTACTGGGACATAACCTTTAGTATAGAATGCACTGAAATGTGGTTTGGGGAGGTGGGTTCTGAATGCTGGATGGGCTCGTGTGTGCTTAGAGCTAATGAGGAGCATGGAGGGGGGACAGTGAGGGAGTCTGGCAGAACTGCCCTGACAGGATTCTAAGTGAAGAGAGTCCGGAGTGATCAGACATCACCTGAATACACTGGGGAGTGAAACACTGATCAGATAGGAAGCATCGTCAGATTTCAAGAATAGTTTAAGGATGTAGGATCTGCTTCTGTTCCTCAGAGGAGAGGATGAGCTGCCTACTTTTCTACTGTCCTCTGCTGTCCCCACACACGCTCAGAGGATCAGGCTGCTTTTGCAGTTGGCCCTGCTCTAGACTTCTGCACTGTGAGCTCTGTCTGGGGCTGAAAAGATCACACTTGCAATTCTGAGTCTCTATGCCCAGGCTGATGTCGCCACCAGGAATAGGAGTTTAGGGATCAGGAGAGAATTTTCATTCCTGCTGAAAAGAAGAGGAACAACGAAAGAACTTTTAGAAAATAAGAATGTTTACACATAATCAGTTCATGTATTTCACATCAATCTTTTTTTTTTTTTTTTTTTTTTTTTTTATTTTAAGGATAAAAGGAGGGAAACATTAACAGACATACAACATTTTACAACATATCACAAGCACAATACAGACAATACAGAAATCTCTTTAATGAAAACTACAGTACTCTAAAAAAAGAGATCGAAGAAGATTTCAATAAATGGAAAAACATTCCTTGCTCATGGATAGGAAGAACCAACATTGTGAAAATGGCCATACTCCCAAAGCTGCTGTACAGATTCAATGCAATTCCCATTCAACTACCATCCACATACCTCACAGATTTCACATCAATCTTATATTGAAGCATCTAATTTTACTATTTTAAGAGATCATATTGTTTAGATATGCAAACGCAGTGGCCATAATATTTATACTGTAGCACTGATAACACCTTGGCTTTTCTGCAGATAAATATAAATACAGTCAAAGTAGCATTATTCTGTCTCTCTTTTGCATCAACTTACTTTCCTTACATAATATTTTATATATAATATATATTTTATATATTATATATATTTATATATATTCATGATAATTATTGTGTGTGTAATTTATATCCTTTAAACCTATTATAATTCAATTCTCACCCATTTTTGAATGTTCCAAAATTTCTAATTAATTCCTCCAGTCATTTAAGGATGGCAATAAATGTGTGATACCTAGAGGAATGCTCACTGATTAAAGCTAAAAAATGTTAAAAGAGTAAAATGGCTGTGTTCAAAATTATCTATTTTTAAATTATTGTATACATATTATCATCCACATACTGCAACAAAATAATGGGCATTTTCAAACATCCACGCAGGGACGTAACGTTTCCTTAACCTTTACATTGGACAACTGGCGTAAGCTGAAGTTAAACAAAGGGCATCATGTTGATATACAGGCATATCCTTTATTAACATTTGGCTTGATCATATTTTATGCATTATTTTAAGAATCTTTTATTTCTTCACTTACCCTTCATCAATTTTTTGTCTTAGAAAAGACCTTCCAATTTGTGAAAAAATATTTTCAATATTAAGGAAAGGAAAATATTGTTGACCAAATATCTTAAAAATGATTGACTAGGCTTTTGCTTTTATAAATGTCTTTACCTAAATTATGCTTAACAGTAAATGGATATCAGCTTCTAGGTTGAAAAAATATATCCATCACTTCCCTTTTTCCTACTTACAATGCATCTCCATGTGTAATATTGAAAGTGCATTTGTGTTAAGTTTGTTACTTTTATAGTTTATAACATTACTTACCTCTGGAATTTATTTGGCAATAAATTGTGTACTCTCTTAATTTCAGTTTTCACAAAAGTTTTTTTGCTATGAATAATATAATTTAATATTTAGTGAATTTCTATACAAATCTTGTGATAAAAAGTATAATGACAGTCAGAGAGAGAAAGATATATAGGCAAGTTTTTTTTTCTAATTCTGTCCCTTTGATGCATCTAAATCTTTAGCTGCTTTTTCTCCAACATGCTCCATTTATGTTCTCAAACAGTTTCGCTACTTTTAAAGATTATGCATATTTCAGAGCACTTGTGTAATATTTGTCTTTGATATAAAAATTTTCTCTTAATGTTCTTCAGTAGTACCAAATTGATAGAATATTTTTAATATTAATATTTATGAAATATTCTTTTTAGTGATTTTATCTATTTACAAGAATTTTTGTGCTTTTAAAAATGTCTCATTATAAGTTTTGTTAAGGCTGTTGCTATACTATGTATGTTTTTCTCAAAGGACTTTTATTCACCAGTTTTATACTGGAAATCTTTTTCTCTCATTTGCTTAGGTTTTGTTTGGGTCTGTACCAGAATTTTCTTTATTTTTTAGGTGAATAATCTTATTCCTAATGGGATATTCATGGTGCTTGTCTCTTCAATTCCTTTCTTCTCTTCTAACTTGCTGAATATTTATTGTATGGCTTAGAAACTCCAGAGCAATACTAAGTAATTCTGATGCTTCAAAGAAATATCATTCTGATCACTTTTTCAATGAAAATGTTCTTGATATACAGATTCATTAAGAAGCTTCACTCCGCAACATCCAGAGGAGGTTGCACTTTGTCAATAGTATGTTCAGTTTTCTTAGCAGAGATCTCTCAGGAGGAGAAGGGTGGGGCAACTGTCTGTGCCATGAATCCCTGGAAGGAGGGGGAACTTGCATTCCTGACCTTCACCACTTATCATTGTAACTCACTGCCTTATTCCTTAACCAAAATCTGTTTTGACTTTAAGAGTTTCAGTTTTATCTTTAATTTTATCTTCAGCTATCAAATACCATTATATACATATTCATAGATACAATATTATATACTGCTACATATTTATATTACCTAATTGCTAAATCAAGTGCATTACTGTATCCATTACCCCAGCATTTCTTCACATGCAGGAGTGTAGATAGCAATTTTGTTTGAGATACATTTAAATAATAATATTAAGGAAATATCTTTTTCCTAAAAGAAAGTATTTAAACAGAAATGCATGCTTCTTAGTACTGAGTACTAAAGGTACTTCAACAAATACATTATTTTCCTCCTTGCAAACTGTGAGGATATTTAAAAATATCACTTTTTTAAAAATGTACATAGTATAATTCTATACACAAATTTTATTCTGAATATATATATAGCAAGGTCATGTTAACTGTATCACAAATATAACAGAATGTTGAAGCAACCCTTCCAGGAATCTAGTAAGGCGACTAAGCTCCTCCATGAGAAATTCAGCCCCATCATTCATCTAATTCCAGTGAAACTTCTAAAAAGTCAGTCTTCTAATATTATCATATCCATACGTAGGTTCTAATTATATGAGTGCGTGGAAAGAACACAAGCATTTAGTCCATAAATGGTACTGCACTGGATTGGAAGATGATCATTAATTGAGTCTTTTCCCTAAGGACCACTGCGCTCTCTCTGCAGGCTTATGCCCAGCAACTACCAAAACTACCTGGCCTTCACTTTTGCCATAGAAGAGATCAACAGGAATCCTCATCTTTTACCCAACCTTTCTCTAGGCTATGAGTTCCATAATTTGATTTATAGTCATTGGAGGATACTAGAGAATTCCTTCATTTTGCTCATGGGACAACACGAGATCCCTAATTACACATGCAGGAGGGAAAGCAAGTGTGCAGCAGTACTGACAGAAATGCCATGGTGCACCTCTGCTCAGATTGGACCACTGCTGGAACTCTACAGATTTCCCCAGGTGAGGGCTGGTGGGACAGGAAATGGTGGAAGCACATCCACGGGGCTTCAACTACCAGGAGCAGAAAGGGTTAAAAATCAGCCTGGGAGGTCTGTGCACTGACACTTAGTGGGCTACACACAATTTCTTTTCTTTTTCTTTATTTTGGATCAAAGAAGGAAAGAAATACGTTTCTGGGATGTCTAAGTACATTCATTCATTTTTTAAAACAAAAGTCTTCTGAGGGAACTGTTCAGAAAGACGGGAAGAACATGTGTCTCCTTCTACAACTTGTAGGTGTAACTCAGTACTCTTCAGGACTACTACTTGCTTTGCACCAACACTTCAGAGTATTATCCAGTTTTCTTTTCCTTTAAGGTGACCTTTGGCTCATTTGATCCTACACTGACTGACAGTGGCCAGTATCCTTCTCTCTATCAGGTGGCCCCAAAGGACACATATTTGGCCCTTGGCATGGTGTCCTTGATGCTTCATTTCCGCTGGACCTGGGTGGGCCTGCTCATCACAGAAGGCCAGAAGGGTCTTCAGTTTCTGTCAGATGTCAGAGCTGAGATGGACAGGAACAGAGTCTGTGTAGCCTTTGTGAAAATGGTCTCAACTGTGGCTGTGTCACATCTGGCAGCCACACAGAAACATGATATCCTGACTGCAGATACATCATCAGCCAATGTGGTGGTTATTTACTATGATACCGATAGTACACAT
Source organism: Chinchilla lanigera (assembly GCF_000276665.1). Lineage (NCBI taxonomy): Eukaryota > Metazoa > Chordata > Mammalia > Rodentia > Chinchillidae > Chinchilla > Chinchilla lanigera. The sequence goes on along the minus strand of NW_004955524.1, from coordinate 3,824,557 downwards.
GATGTAAACTACAACATAGTGCAAGACTTAGTGACGTGGAAAGTCTGGGTGACAAACTCACAATGGCATGCTGACCTAACTGGGAGACATTTCATACTTCACCCATTTCATGGAGTTCTTGTTTTCTCACACCACCACAAAGAGATTTCAGGTTTCAAAAATTTTGTCCAGGAAGCTACCCCTTTCAAATACCCAGAAGACACTTACCTTGTTTTGTATTGGTCCAAAAATTTCCATTGTTCATTCTCTGAGTCTGACTGTGCCTTGAAGAACTGCACACCTAATGCTTCTGTGGCTTGGTTGCCTCAGAATCGTTTTGACACAGCCATGAGTGATGGGAGCTACAATATATACAATGCTGTGTACGCTGTGGCCCATGCCCTCCATGCGATGCTTTTGGAAGAAGTACAAAGGCCGCCAATGAGAAATAGACAAGTCATGATGTTTTCCCCCTGGCAGGTAATGTGTCTTCCTTTGCATGGCACCCAGTGTCATCAAATTACCTCTCTGACATTATTCTTCAGAGTGTTTTACCCAAGAATATTAGAACCATTTCTATAAACTATAAGACATGAGTATCACACCTATTGTTAAGGAGTTAATTCTTGAGCTGAGTTGCAGGGATCCTCAGTCAAGGAGCTGCTGGCAAGGAGGAAGAAACCAGAGGCCAGCTCCCTGCTTCTGTCTATGGGATGTCAATGTCTTGCACACGTAAACATTTTCCATGTTTTCTTAAAGGACAACCAGAAAACTTGCAGTCACTTACAAATCTAAATGGCATCAGGGGCTGGGGATTTAGCTTAGCGGCAAAAGCGCCTGCCTGGCAAGCGCAAGGTCGTGAGTTCGGTTCCCGGTACCGGAGTAAAACCAAAAAAAAATAAAAAATAAATAAATAAATAAATGGCATCAAACCTGACAGCACATGTAATTAACTTTCATTTAATTCTCTAAACTCTTCAGACATTGATGAACTCATTTTGTGGTCGATGCTATGGGAATAGTCAGATAGACAATGGAAGGTGTAGGTTGTAGAAACTTTGATTCCAGAGTTGATGGTTTCCCATAACACACCTGTACACCTTGCTAAAATTGGCTTGCATAAAATATGTTTTTCCTGAAACTGACATTTCTGGAACATGTTGACATTTCAGTCCTTAGACATTCATGTCATCTAATTCAATAGACAACAGTGTTAAAAGTTGCTCTAGGTAAATGGGACTAAAATCACTCAGGCTCTTTCCCCCATCCATATTTTCTGTCTTTATACTGGAGCCCTGTTCACATAGAATGATGTGTCTCTTTTAGCTGCACCGCTTTCTGAAGAACATCCAATTTCACAATCCTGCTGGAGACCAAGTGAACTTGGATGACAGAAGAAAACTGGACTCAGAGTATAACATTATCAATTTTTGGAACTTTCCAGAAGGTCTTAGACTTAAGGTTAAACTAGGCACATTTTTTTCACATGCTCCACGTGGGCAAAAAATGACTTTACCTGAGGACATGATAGAGTGGACCACAGGAATTACAGAGGTGTGTTGGACTTAATTAGACCCCCCTTCCTCAACTATAAATAAGCTTACATATTGTCAGAAGATTTTTGCCCAAAATTTTTCTCATGAAATGACCAAATTTGGCTCTTGTGGAAATTGAACAATTCAATTTATAATTGAAACAAATCTTGTTTATCAACTTTCTGATGAGTGAGAAAAACATACATTTACTTAACTATATTTTTATAGATATATGTTTCATCTTATGAAATAAATTTGGCATTCAACCAGGTAGTTTTATTTATGTATGTATGAAAATTAAGTATATCCCTCTAGCTCTAAAGACAGAAGTAAGAGTCTAAGAAATTACAGCCATATGTTTTTTTCCTCAGACTCCCCGCTCAGTATGCAGTGAAAGTTGCAATCCTGGATTTAGAAAAAGCCCTCAAGAGGGAAAGGCTGCCTGTTGTTTTGATTGTACCCCTTGTGCAGACAATGAGATCACCAATGGCACAGGTAGGAGCATGTCCTGTGGACACTTTCTCACTCTATTTTATGTTCACTCCATCCAGGAAATGAAAAAATCTTTTAGAGGACATTAATGGTAAAATTGTTCCTTCACTTATCAAATTATTTGTTATACTGAGTGCTGTTGCTTGGTTGGAAAACACATTTTCCCCTTTGAAATGCACTCTAATTCATTTTCCTTTTATTCCATTCTTATTCACCTTTTTTTGTTTTGTTTTGCATTGCTAGGAATTAACCCAAAATGTGCTCTATCAATGATCAAAGTCCCTGCCATTCTTATTTGTTATTTAGCGGCAGATATCACCAATTTGTCTCAGACTGCCTCAGAAATACAATAGACCTGTCTCAAACCAATAATTATCCAGCATAACAATTATGCACCATCACATCTGCCTACATTGACTTATTTTTCTAGTACCATTAAAAGGATTATTTTCTCAAGACAAGCCCTTTTCCCAGCCCACAGCTTCTAAGTTCCATTGCCATCATTAAGTTTAACACAGAGTATGATTAAAGCCAACTCTTTACAACTTTGGAAACACAGCAAGATTAGAGTCAAGTCAAGGTCAGGCATACTTCATTTTCCAGTACCTCACACTATTCTTCACACAAAGCAGGTGCTCAGAGAGACTGAGTTTGATTGAAGATGGGGGGACGTCTTTGATGTAAAACGTGCTTATAAAACAGCACAATTCAATTTCTAGAATTTAATCCCCATTCTCCTAGAATGCACAGGTGAAGGGGGAGACAGACTATGGTATAAATTAGAGTCTGTACCACAGAACTATAAGGATGATATACACATACAATAAAGTATTTAATAAATGATAATATCTACATTTCAGGAGGGTGTCATAGGCATTTTTACAGAGGAGATAGCATTAGTATTATATTAGAATAAAAAGAGGTAGCATAAACCCTTTCAGAATTGATAGAAGTTGCAAAAATGGTTTATTCACCATTCATGGAATACTCAAATATACTAAAGGAAAATACCATGTCATTAAAACACAGATAAACTGAAGGTGAAGACTAAAACACATTCTATGAGATTTGTAGAAATCTTTTTTTTTTTTTTTTTTTTTTTTTGGTTTTTCTCCAGTACCGGGAACTGAACTCACGACCTTGCGCTTGCCAGGCAGGCGCTTTTGCCGCTGAGCTAAATCCCCAGCCCCGAGATTTGTAGAAATCTAATGTAGAAGACTGTTGCATACCATAAGTACCACTTTGGAAATATTTAACTTTCTCATACATCATGACATGGTGGAATTACCTTCCTACTGAATATTTTCTAATTTGGATTTGTGGCTGATGTGAATTTTGATTCCAAAACGTATTCAGTATGATTTCAAATGTTCTCTGAAATACATCAAGACAAACTATGCACTGTATCATGTAGTTATTTTGAATATATATTCTCCATTAATTATGGGAATATATTATTTTTTAAATGTTGTATGTGCATGTATAGAGAACATGCACACAATAATATCAGTTAACAAATTCTTCCAGTATGGATAATTTTCAATCATATATACTGTATAGAATAGATCAAAGCACAAATTAAAAATCATGCACAAATGAAAATCCTATGAGTTGAAGGTCAAACTATACTGAGACAAATACCCATTCCATACTACATATACATTTGTGCTGTTCTGTATTTAAATTAAAAAGCTGAAGTACTGCATTTGAAATATTCATCACACACTAGAAAAAAGTAGAGTAAATTGAACACAAAGAAAATGAATGATGGGATATGGACTGAAAGGAATTTTTAAGAAATTAAGACAGAAAGAAAATAAACAGAATTAAATGTGATTCTGGTAACAAAAAGTGACAACTCTTTATACAACTGATCAAGAAGAAAGAAAAAAATTGAAACCTAGTATAATACCATGACAGAAATTTGTCCATTAGTATAGATATACACAAAGCTTTTCATATGAAAATATAAGTAATTTCACATCAATCTGTGCCTTGAAACCCATAACATCACAGGAAAATTTAGCAAAACAGTCCTAAGAAAAATTAAAAATCTCCATACTAATACCTCCACAGTACCATGTCCATTAGCAGAAAGGAACCCGTACTGTAATATTTCATTCCAAATTTTTGTTGATTAATAATATTAGCAGTGAAATTTATAAGCACTCAAAAACATATTAATACTGATCTCATTCATTCAGAGAAAAGGGAAAGAGGAAAATCAATTCATTTTAACACAGGAACTAAATTATATTACTCATAGCTGAAAATGCACTTGGAAGAAACAAAATTCACAGTCCACTTTCCTTTTTAGACTAAATTCACATATTTTATTTCAAATAGGAGATCAAATTTCAGGGCAGGATACCATGAGCAAACTCAGTTTATAAAATATAGTTAAATTTCCTAGCTCCTGGGAAAAGAAAATGCTACCAAATGGAGACAATATAACAAAATGGTACATCACTCTGATTTACAAAGAAATGAGAAGAGTATTTCTTACCAAATGAGGAGTAGGAGAAAAGTCTCTAACTGCCCCCCAAAGATGGTATTTATGGTACCTTGTAGCACACTTTACAATTTGCGGTCTATTTTT
>NW_004955524.1:3811940-3813240 GCF_000276665.1 Chinchilla lanigera | reverse complement strand
GCGCTTTTCGGCTGGGAATCGCGGTGGTATGAGTCCGGCCCACACTCGGACCCAGGAGCGCTGCAGCTCCCGGATAACTCGCTGCCTGGGCGCCGAGATAAGGACTTTTTGTATCATACTTCTGCCATACATTATACTCTACATCTTGGTCAGTGCAATGAAGAAAATACAGAAAAACAAAAATATGTTAGAAAGGGAGAAACATGAATCATTGTGGGATGTGGATCCCTGGATTTTCCAGGGATTTTTAAGTATAAAAATCCATATAAATGAATAAAAATGACACTGGATTTCCTGGTTATGAAATACAAGACTATTACAAAAAAATAAAACCCTGTACCAACACCTCAGTCATAAGGCACTCAGAGATAAAACTTTGAAAATTTATTTTTGATACATTTAAAATCATTAAATATGTAATGCTATACCCTGTAATTGATTTTAAAGATTCCAAAATCAAACTACTAAAATATCCCTTTGACAATAAAAATTAACTAAGTTATTGAAAAAACACACCCATAGATGGAAAGGCTCAGTAATCGAACTACTTCTCATTCAATATGTTTCTTCATATATATTTCCCTGGGACTTAGCAAATTATGTTGGTTTCCTCATAGGAGCTTGTTCACTGAATATCTGGGGAATCATCTGTAAAGATTTGAATTGGATCAAATAACTAAGTGAAGTAAGTAATAAAGGGAAATCCTTTATTACTTGGTGAAAATAGAATGTTTTTATGGATATGCCAGATTTAAAAGGAGAATAAATAACAAGTAATAATACTTAGGAGTTATTCTCTATATACCATTCTTTTATTTTGTGTCAAGAAGGAAATGGAAAAGTGAGGTGTGCTTATGCATGCCTGGAATCCAGGGCTCTGAGAGGCTGACGCAAGAGGATTTTCTGTTGGAACACAGTCTTGGCAACACGGTAACTTAAGGAGGTCCTTTCTCAAAATAATAAAATTTAGAAGGGTTGGGAATATATCTCAGGGCAAAGTTTCTCAGTTCATCCCACATACTGAAAAAGAAAGAGAAAGAAAAAAAAAAAAATTTTGAAATTCACAATTTAGTTCATGTTCAGTGAGTTTCTGGGGATGGATTTGTAAAAAATAATAATAAACCTAGGCAAGGGACAATTTTCATTTTTGCTAGATATGGAGCAGTGTGTGAAGTGTCCAGATCACCAATATGCCAACACTCAGAGAAACCACTGCCTGCAAAAAGCTGTGACTTTTCTGGCTTATGGTGATTCTTTGGGCAAAGCTCTGGCTGGCACAGCCCTGAGTCTCACTGTCCTC
>NW_004955524.1:3789617-3811410 GCF_000276665.1 Chinchilla lanigera | reverse complement strand
GTCACCTTCCTCCCCGTGTACCACAGCACCAAGGGGAAGGTCATGGTGGCCATGGAGGTCTTCTCCATCTTGGCCTCTGGTGCAGGGTTGCTAGGCTGCATCTTTGCCCCTAAGTGCTACATTATTTTGTTAAGCCCAGAGAGAAATTCTCTTCCTGGGTTCAAAGGTAAAACACATTCTGGAAGAAAAAAACCCTTCTTAAATTAAAATTATATTCTTTTGCTAAAAGCTAGCATCTGAGGCAATTCTCCAGCACTTTCCAATCTTATATTTGCTACAGTTTGGTATTTAATATAATAAATAAAGGACTATTGCTTCTTTCTTTAATAGTCTTACACTTGTAACTGTCAGTAACTATCATGTGTTAATTGTAATTTTATTTGAATTTTGTTCCATTTTTGTACAACTAATCTTATTATTTGTGCTTAATTCTATTATTCCCTTTTATTTTGTGTTCCACTTCAATTTTCAACAGTTATAAATTTCAATATACTTTTATTTATAGATCAATATTTCTGAATTTCCTAAAGCATTTAAGAATTTCTCTCACATTAGTCTTTTAGTATTCCAGAAATCAGTTCATAAGTCATAACAAATACTCTTGAATTTAAACTACAAGGTGTTAAATATATATTTTATCTCAGTGTCAAACTTATTAGTGTGTAGTACTGTTTTCCTATACATAATTATATGAATCTTTCCACATACCCTTGTTTAATAATCCTTTGTCAATATGAATCATGCATCTGTATAAGTAGTTTCTGTGTTGTACACATTTATACATAAATCAGTGGGGAAGGGAAACCATGCTGTCTGGCTGCACTCACGTTGCGGTGGAGAATGGGGGCTGGATAGGCAGGGAGCTCACTGCAGCAAGCTGCCCCTGTCTACTGGGGTGCCAGGAGGAACAAAGCGGAGGAAGGGGGAAGGCCTGCCTGCTGCTGGACAATCACACAGCTCCTCCAGCTGGAGAGGAAGTGAGTCAGGTGCTTGTACTACCACCAACTCATGGGAGCTGTGTGTCACTTCCAGTGACTGAAATAATATTCCCGTTCAGGCCGAGACAGTCCTGTAGCGAAACGTAAATTCTGTTTTCTCATGAAGGCTGAAATCCACCTTTGCCCGGATACCATCGATGGTGACCCATACATTTCTTATGAGAACCCATTTTCTTTTCCTAAGATGTTTTTCTTTGAAAACAAGAATCCATATATATGCCCACTGCAAGAGAAATCTATTAGTTAACCAAACCAAATATGATAATAAAATTTCTTTTTAAGCAAGGCAATTTCTGCAAAAGTCATGATAAACGCTGAGCACCAGGGGCATTTCGATAAAAGAAAGTGAGGCTGAGACAGAAGGCCAACCAGGCTTTTCCCCACTCACTGCCACACAGGGAACCAGACCTGGGATCAGAGACAGAGAAGAAACAGGGAAGAATTGGAGGCAAAGAACTCGAACTGCAAGTGTCCGCAGATACAGTACAAAACAGGACAGTATTTTTAGCTTTTAGGACAACCATTGGAGTAACCACTCCCAGAAAATTGGGCAAACACATAAAGCACTCAATATACTAAAATCAACCTTCGCTCTTTACTAGTAACTTGATCAAGTCAACTAACTGCTCAATGCCGCCTACGTTCAGCAAAAAGGGCAGAGGGTTAATCAAGCATGCTTGCACTGCGCGGAGAGTCCCAGGAGCACTGCTCTAAGGCCGGGGTTGTGATCTGAGATCCGGATCGCAGGTACTTAGGACCCCTGCAGCTCTGCCATCCGGCAGGCACCGGAGAGTCAGAACAGGGAGAACACCAGGCATGCGCAGGGACGCAGGGCATGCAAAGCCACACCTCCCCCTTACCCAGTGCGCAGGCGCAGTGGAGAGGGGGCGTGGCAATGTGTGCTTGTTGGCTAGGAGGTGATGCTGAGGAGGTGCGCTATTCCAATTCAGACTGCGGTCCCGGGATCTCTCTCTATGGCCTGGACCCAGCGCTGCGGGTGCCCTGGGGGAGGAGGAGAACGAAGAGCTGAGTGGTGGCAGAGCTGAGGAAGCCGAGGATAGGGTCGAGGAAGGTCAGACCCCGGGACAGGTGGTCGAGAGGAAGGAGCGGGGCTTGCGGGAGCAAGGGGTGCTACTTGTGGGGTGAGGGGTGGGACCTTGTGATTGACGGGCGATAAGCCAATGGGAAAGGAGGTCTGACTAGAAGAGCGGAGCCTTCAGAGAACTGGCATGGTGTTTAGGACCCTGATGGCAGCTCATGGGGGTCTGGCCTTGAATTGGGGAATCTATGCTCAGCGCTTTCATAACGTGTTTCATGAACGCCACTCGATCGTGGGGGCCACAGCCCCGGTGCGGAGTCCCGCAAAAAAACGGTCAGAAGCCGGGCATTGGTGACACACGCCTGTAATCTTGTTATAACCTTGCGCTACATTGCCGTTTTGTATGCGCCTGAGTAGCCATGATAAACATGTTATGCTGTGGAATTTCTCTCGAGTCTTTGTGACCTGACTGTTATGCTGTGCTGATAAACATGTTGTGTTAGACCAAAATAATATTTTCCTTAAAGGACATAATGAAAGAACCAGCTGTCCTTGCTGATAAACTTGTTGTGTCCTTGTGCAACTGAGCAAAGCGCCACCTGCTTTCCCATCACCCCATCCCCTCCCTTCTTGTGGTTTTTGTGCTTTCACCCCATCTCCTCCCTTTTTGCGGTTTTTGTGCTTAAATTCAGAGCGCTTAGTCTGTGAGGCGCACATTCTCGGGATCGACCCCAAGAGTCTGCGTCAGCCAGGCCTGAAATAAAGCCTTTGCTCCCCAAATTTGGAGTCTCCGAGTCTTGGCTTCCCACGGGGATCTTGAGACCACCACAAATCCCAGCACTGGGGAGGCTGAGGCAGGAGGATGGTTGCAAGTTCGAGACCAGCCTGGGCTGCATAGCAAGACCCTGTCTCAAAAAGACCAAAAAGAAGGAGAAAAAAAAAGTTGGGCGGAGATCTTGCTCGTGCCCACAGAGCCCCCTGAAGAGGTCTGAGGTGGTGACAGGCGATGTCCTCAGCAGTGCTGAGTGAATCTGTTGCTGTGGGATTTCATCTCCCCTGTTGGGTAACAGTGGTTGACCTGTGCCTCTTCTGAGGTAATGGGATCCATAGTTACCCCCACAGGAAAGCAAAGTGGTTACTTTTGTTCTATATTGTTTTATGCCGTCATTCTAAAGTTGGATAGCTTACTCTTTTCTTTTGCCTTCCTTACCGTGGACAGAGGAAGGGTCAGGAAATATGATGCTCAAGGACATGGGGAATAGCACTTCCTGGCCTCAACCAGCAGCTCTGTGAACTTGATCAAGTCACTTTTCCATCCATCCTCAGCCACACAACCACAACCCGCTTACACCATAATGTCCTCCCTGTATGACCAAGGAATAGGTCCTACAACTTTACTCCCTCAAATCCCAAAATCAAGCTTGTGGTGTCTTACTGTCAGATTGTTCCCATCTGGCTGACTTGGAAGGTAGGAGAGACAGGGCCCTCTGTAAGGGTAAGGGAGACGCCATCCAAAACAGAGATCACTGATGTAGATCTCCCATCAGGATGTGTTACTTCCCCGCAGGCATATATCTTACCCCTTGACCCACCACAATATGCCGACACAAATGCATCAGTGCCAGTGTCTTCCATTACAATGCACCGGCGTGTGAAGTCATCGTTACTGATCATAATAGACACATCCTCAAAGATGCAGATCCATGCATATCAGCTTGGCTTTCAGACTGGGTGGTGCCAGGCAAATAACATTTTCAATCCCTCATTTTGGCACTTTCAATCCCCATTTTTGGGTAAGACTTGGGAACTGTTCTTTCTTACCTCCCAAGATCTATGGGGTGGTACCTATTTTTGGCAAAAAAAAAAAAAAAACCTCCTGAGACACCTTACAGCAACTTCTTAACTATAAAAACTCAACTCATTACCCTGCTTCCTGTTCTTGACATCTCACACTACCTTCCAATGGTCCTACACCAAAAAACAACCCCCACATTTCCCAGCTCCTCTCCCATGCTTATGACACTCTCATTCCTCAAACCTCACACTATGCTGGCTCTGCATCCCCTATCGATAAGATCGCTATATGTTAGCCCCTATACACTGAAGCACTTCACACCTGTCTTTTCCACTTAATCCAGCCATTGTAGGCACTTTAGTGCTCCATCACTCACAACAGTGTTGGCCAATCTCACCTGCCTAATTTCCTAAGTCACAAACACCTTGTTAAAAAAAAAAAAAAAAAAAAAAAAAAGAAAAAAAAAACCCTTTTAAAAAAAAAAAAAAAAAAAAAAAAAAAAAAAAAAAACCTCGTTACAACTAGAAGACTTGTCCCACCGCTATCATTACATTTGACACACCTGGAACAAGGGCATTTGTCCACCCAAGGGATGGTTTATAGGAGGCAGAGGGGGGGGCATATACTTGTCTCCCTCCTAGATGGACAGGATCGTGCACAGTGATCCTCCTGGTTCCAGCCTTAATGGTACATTCCCAAGATATCATCAAAGAGTCTATCCTGTCACGGCTTCAGGACACTCATCTCGCTCACAAGACTAGAGTGGGCCATGTCCCAGTACTTAACTGGGGTGAGCACTTCTGCAGTCTTTGGAGTTGGTCTAGGGGCAGGGGGAATAGACATGGGCATCCATGTGCAAGAACCTTAGCATCAACCCTCCCTCAAACTTCACCAAAGAAGAAATGACATAACACCTTCTATACACTCACTTCAAAATCAGATCAATAGCCTACCAGTAGTCACCCTCCAAAGCCAATGCACTCTTGATGTCCTGACAGCCAAAAAAGGAGGCACCTGTGCTATGTTGGGAGAAGAATGCTGTTACTTTGTAAATGAATCTAGAATCGTCATGGACAAGGTAAAAAGTCTTCACATCTGGCTCAAACTCAAATACCAACAACTAAAAAACACATACTCCCTTGCCACACCATCGTCATAGTAGAGTGACACATTTGGATGCTGGGCACCTTTTCTTCTTCCTCTTATGAGTCCTTTAATCATAATACCTGTCTGCTTAGAGGGCCGTGCCTTTTTAAACTTTCTTTTTCAGTTTTGTTCATTTGAGGCTCCAGATGATCACCACCAAGAAACTCATCGCTCTAGCATAAAACCCCAATACCAGCCTCTATGTAGACGATGCCCAGCATCCCCTTGCCCCCTATCATGACAAAGTCCCTATTCAGCCGGAAGCAGTTTGAGAGAGTCATCACCCACTATAATTAAAAACATGGGAATGATGGGTCCTCCACCTTTTATAAAAATTCTGCTATGTCGTCATGGTGACAAGAGGCTCTGTGGCAAGCCCTGCCCTCCTGGTCAAGCTATATTGTCCTACTTCCTTTTAAGAACATCTTGATTCCCTCCTCCCACCCCAAGCCTGTGCAATCGCTAACCGCCATATCACGCTAACCTGCCCAGTCACTAACCAGTTTGCCCAGTCACTGCCTGCCACGTCACAGAACTGCATCCCCAGCCTGACCCTATATAGCTATTATTCTCTGGGCCAGGCCCAGAGAACCTACACATCCCTCGTTCCTGCTGTGGTCTTCTCCATGCTCACATTTTTTACTTTGTTCTGTTTTTGTTTGCACCAAAGAAACCTAACACAGTCCTTATTGGAGCAATCATTCTTCCAGTCCTTGCAGTTGGTCTAGGGGCAGGGGGAATAAGAATGAGTGTTCATACCCAGAAACTTTATCATCAACTTTCCCTCAAACTTCACCAGAGAATAGATGATGTAACATCTGTCATACACTCACTTCAAGATCAGATTAATAGTCTTGCAGTGGTGACACTTCAAAACCGATGCACTCTTAATGTCCTGACAGCCAGGGACAGCCCCTGTGCTATGTTGGGAGAAGAACATTGTTATTTTGTAAAAAATCTGGGATGGTCATGGACAAGGTAAAAATTTCTTGCACCTGGCTTGAGAGCAAATGCCAGAAGCTAAAAAAAAAACAACATACTCCTCCTCCACGCATTGGTCATGGTGCAACAATACATTTGGGTCCTGGGCATCCTTCTTGCTTCCTCTTCTGGGTACTTTAACCATGATAATGACCTGTTTACTCATAGGGCCATACCTTTTTAAACTTTTTTGTAGTTTTATTCATTTCAGGTTCTGTGCAGTCACCACCAGTGAACTCATTATACTTGCAGAAACCCCCAACACCAGCTTCTAGACAGGTGATACCCGTCGTCCCCTCACACCCTATCATGACGACGTCCCTACTCAGCAGGAAGCAGTCTGAGTCATCACCCCCTGTAACCAAAAGATGGGAATGATGGGTTTTCCACCTTAATAAAGATTCTGCCAGGTCGTCATGGCAGCAAGCCAATCTGGCACCAGCCACTAGAGGCTGTATGCTAAGCTCGCCTGCCTCCTCCTTGGTCAGATTACTTCCTATTTCCCTCTTACAACTTCCTATTTCCTTTTCCCACCTCTGGCCCAATCACATCAGACAGACCACTCCCTAAACACTGCACCCTGCCTAGCCCTATGTAGCTTCGCCCCACCCCACACAGCCAGGCCCTCAGAAGCTCCACATATCTCCTTCTTGCTGTGGTCTTCTCTGTGCCCATAATAAAGGCATTTTTACTTTGTTTTGCTTTTGTTTGCACCAAAAAACCTAACACTGGTTATTAAAAGTAGGTACAGTAAATGCAAATTTTTCACAATCAGCCAGTTGTAATGGAATGCTAGAAAAACAATCCTTAAGGTCTACAACAGTTAACTTCCAATTCTTAGGTATCATGACAGGAGAGGAAAGTCCAGGCTGTAAGGGACCCATGTGTTGAGTAATCTAATTAATCTTTCTAAGATCTGTGAGCATTCTCCATTTACTTGATTTCTTTTTAATAACAAATACAGAGAAATTCCAGGTGCTTGCTGATTCCTCAATATGCCCTTGTGACAATTGTTCTTCTACTAATGATCTTAGGGCTTGTAATTTTTCCTTTGGAAGAGGCCACTGCTTAACCTAAATTGGCTTATTAGTAAGCCATTTAAAGGTAAAGCAAAGCCCTCTTCTACAGTGGCCTCTATTTTAAATTTGGATGTCCTAGACCATGTCTCTCTTTGAAAATGACAGGAGCTTGTATACAATTTTTAACTTCACAGGGATTACAATGCATTTGGGCCATCATATCCTTTGCCTGAAATGATATATGTGAAATGCTTACATATACTCTCCACTATATTAACGAATCTCTTCCGCATAAGTTCACTGCTATATCAGCAACATATGGTTTTAAAGTACATGTTTGTCCTTCTGAACCAGAAATTTGAAGAATGTTAATGCTTTGGTGAACACCCGTCATTGTTCCAACGCCAGAGAAAATTGTAGGATCCTTCGTGGTAGGCCACAGCTTAGGCCAGTGTTGCCAGGAAATTATAGGCACATCTGCTCACGTGTCTACCATAAACATTTTTCCATTTTTAGCTGTAACTCAGGTCTTTCATCTTGTATGAAAATTTGCCCAAACATCTTTTTCTCCTTGCTTCCAAAACTCCCTATACACTCTATGGCAGCAGCACGACCTTTTATATATGGAAGGAGCAATCACTGGGCTGCAATATCTCCTGCTTCAATTTGATGTGGTGTAAGGTCTGCATCATAACTTGTATCTCATCTTTATAGTCAGAGTCTATCACCCCCATTTGTACTATAATCCGTTTAAAAGTCAAACTACCTCTTCCCACAAGCAAACCAACAGATCCATCAGGTAGAGGCCCATAAACCCCAGTTCTAAGCTTTTGAACTCCTAAAGCAGGGTATAACATTTTCCAAGGAGGGGCTATCTAGTGCTATGCTACCACTGGTGGCGGCACAAAGATCATTGACTATGCTTGAGCATGGTTGTAGCCACTGCTGAAATGCCTGAGGACTCCCACATTGTTTGTCCTTGGGCCCCAGGCTGGACCTGAACTGAAGTTTCCCAGTGGTATCAAAGGACTGCTGTCTTTGTGATATTTTGATCAACACTGACTAGCCCAGTGCCATCCTTTCTGACATCTAGGACAGTCCTTAGAAGGTAAGGGGTTTTCTGAAGCATTAGACTTTTGTTCTGTTTGGCTCTCAGTTCTTTGTTTTCCTGATCTGCATTCCGTTTCCATAAGCCCTATTTTACCTCACACACAGCATTTAACATTCTTTGGGGTGTAAGAGTTGTTTCCTTTTAAAGGGGCTGCAAATGATCCTGCTTTTAAAAAGTTTCTCTCAAAGCAGGTTGTAGCACTGTTTTTTGAAGTACTTGCATTAATCTAGCTATAAATTCTACATAAAGTTCATTAGAACTTTGAATGACCTTAACCACAGAGGGAACAGTTTGGCCAGGAGAAGCAATTTTTTCCAATGCTTGGAGACAACATGTTCTTGTCTGGACAATTGCATTATCATCATATCCTACCTGTCAATTAAGGCCAGACCAATCCCTGGAGCCCATGAGTTGGTCCGCAGAAATAAGAACTAGTCAATTGGCATGGGCATTGCAGTGGGGCATTAATTCTGCCCCATCTCTCCACCAAGTTTGAAATTAAAGGAATTGAGCTGAACTGTGAACTGTGTGTCCAGTCATTTCTGTATCCCATGGAATTAAGTGGTAAGACTGAGCTACCTTCTATCAGTTCCTTTTACACTAATGCTTTTGCTAGACCTCCTCCAGAATCAGTCAATCATATGGGTTGGTCAGGCTCAAGGCCCCAATAGGCAATACATTGAAAGGTAAACTACACAGTGTCCTTCTCCACAATCTGTAGTGTAGACTGACCTTGGATGCGCTAGCCCAGGCCAGCCTTGAACTCATCGATTCTCCTGCCTCAACCTCCTGAGTGCTGGGATTATAGGTGTGTGCAAGAATGCCCAGATTGTGGTAGATTTTTTTTAATCATGGCTAATTGGACTTGTGTATGCATTACTTACTCTTCGTCAAATTCTTTTTCCACGTTTGGGAAGTTTTCTGCCATTGGTTTGGTGAACAGGTTTTTTTTTTTTATGTCATTTGCACTATCTCCTGCTTTTTCATTAACTCTGTTCAATTTTATGTTATTCTTCTTTGTACCATCAGCTGGTGAATTGACTTTTCATGGTCCCTTGATATTTTTAACAAATCTATCTTTTCATGATTGCTAACCAAAATTCTGTCTCCTACATCCAATAGTCTGTCCTCACTTTGGCTCATTCTGGTGTGTATCGTTTCAATGGAATTTTTAATCCCCTAGACATCTGTTTGAATCTGTTTTGTAGATTTCATTTCTTTCCTATATTGGGCATTTATGGTTTCCATCATTTTCCTGAGCTCCTCTATGTTTTCTATGTTTATCTTCTCTAGAATCACTGATGACGCACTTCATTATGCCCATCCTCTCCAAAGCTGTCTGATAAATTATTGTTTATTTGATTTTTTTCTGCAGCCTCACTCATTTGCTTTGTTACTTCCACTGATACCACTTCACAGAGTTCTGGTGGGTGGCTTTTGAATTGTTCCACCTCGTTGCCCCCTGGGTTTGCTTACGGCAGCTACAAATCAGGGGTTGCATCTGGCTTTTGTGTCTTTTCATTTTCTCTTACTTATTTCAGTTTAATTCCTGCTTTGATGCCTGTAAATTATTTATGGTAAGTATTTTTATTGCTAGTGATGGGTTTCTGCCCATGTAAAAAAAAATCTGCCAAGACATCATGGCAGTGATCTAGCATGGCATAGGGTCCAAAACAACAAAGTGTCACTACAAGACTAACTTCCCTCTTCTTCCTTCCCCAATCTGACATCAATTTCCTGTTCTCTTTTTGCATGTGTGCCAACACTTCCCCAATCAGCATTAGTTATGACACTTTACCTGCACATGTGAACTCTATCCTCAACCAAGCTGGGTAAATTCTGTCTCCCTCCTTCCTCCCCCTCAGAGGGTTCTTCCATTCTCCTGCAGCCCTTCTGCACCCACAATAAAGGCTTCCTTTTATCTCTGTCTTATCTCTGATTTGTGCCAAAAGAAACACTATAGGGTTAAATAGCCCTTAGTTATTGCAGGCTCATCAGGCCCTCAATCTCCCAAGTGAGTGGACAGTGAAAGCTTAAATAAATGAGACAGTTGAAATGATTTCAGGGCTCCAGGAGGGTCTCACTCTCTTACAGATTCAATATTCTCTGAGTTTTAGACAAAGACTTCTCTGGGCAGCCCAAATTTATTTGGTTTTCAAACAAAGGAGGGGGATACTCAAAAAAACACAGAAATTTCACAGGACATTGGGAGAATTTTCCCAAGTAGTAAATTATGTCAATCAGGAAAATTACCTTATCTTTAGGTTGGTATTTATTGTAGGAGTGTGGAGCCTGCAGCTGCAGTCTCCTTATAGTTAATTAGGGTTGGCGGCAAACATCCTCAGCTGTGACCTTATCTTGTCCTTTGAGGCATCACAGCTTCACAGGCCAAACCAGGCCCCAGGGTGACCAGTGACTCACAGAAGCTTATTTACTATGAGTCCACTGCCTAAGGTTCAGACAATTCACAGGTAAACACAGAAAGCCAATTGGTTAATACTAAATCCAGCTCAGAGCCACTTTGTAGTGGTCTCCACCAAAACACCTTACATTTTGTTGAGGTGTCTTGGATCAGTTAGGGCGTGTAGCTCATAAAGGTTGCCCTCTTAGTTTGGGCTCCCCCTGCCAATGAGCCACCCTTCCTCTTCCATCCCTCCTTTTGCCATTGCCAGCCTTCATCCAATACCGATCTACCTCGATTCTCACAGGTGAATCACTCCCTGCTCCAGGAGGCTCTTGCCTCATTCTCTTGTGTTCTCAAAATTGTGGGCCCACATCAAGACTCTCTCACATCCTGTGAGACACCTCCCTATCCACTTTGTGACAGCCTATGGGGGCAGATGGACACTTCTGACTCACTCCCACTCCAATGAGGATGACGACCTCCCAAGGGGTTGTGACAGCTTGTAGACTTTGGCTCACCTTCAGTTTGGTCATCAGTGGGAAATATTCCTTCCCAACACAAAAAACACACTCCACTTGGGTGTCTCTTAAAACAGTTAAACACCCTAAGTCTCCAGGAGACTGTTAAACCAAAACAATATTTTATTGCCAAACAGCCTGGCCTCAGTGTAAACTAGATAGTGGCAGCTGCTGGCCTGAGGAGGATACTTTTGATTTCAGTATCCTCCAAGACTTAGACAACTTTTGCTATCACAATGGCAAATAGTCAGAGATCCCTTATGTACAAGCTTTTATTGCTGTCAAGGAGCATCCTTCTCTCATTCAGACATGTGGGGCAACCCAAATACTTTGGCCCTCTCCACATTGTCAGACCCCTACCTGGTACTTCTCTGGATCCTCTTGGTGTTATACCTATCATGGATAGGTAAAAAAAAAAAAAAAAAAATTTGCAGCTACCTCAATAAAAAACACCAACAATTAGGTTACTGGCCCACCCATTCGTCATGGTGGAACAACGCCTTTGGATCATGGGCCGCTCTCCTCCTCCCTCCTGGGTCCGCTAACCATGACAGTAGTCTTAGTAATCATAGCCCCATGCCTTTTAAAACTTTTTTCATGAGTTCTCACCACCAATGAGCTCCTTGTCCTGGCCGAGACCACTGGCACCACCTTATACGTGTGCCTGACCTGTACTCCCAACAACCACCACAACCGCTACCACAATGCCTCCTATCAGCAGGAAGCAATTTGAAAGAGTCTTCGCCCCTTTAACAACAAAAAGACAGGAATGATGGGTTTCTGCCCATGTTTTCCATCATGGCGGTGATCCAGCATGGCATAGGGTCCAAAACAACATGTCACTCCAAGACTAACTTCCATCTTCTTCCTTACACATGCTTCAACTTCCTGTTCCCTTTTTTCGCGTGTGCCAACACTCCCCCAATCAGTGTTTATTAAAACACCTTAACTGCCCATGTAAACTCCACCCCCAACCCAGCTGTTACGGTTTGTGTCTGGATGTTCCCCCAAGTCTTCACGCAGTCATGGGGAGGCTTGTCAAGTTATGATTAATTTATGATCCGATGCTGGGACTATGGGTATGAGTGCTACACCTGCCCTGGGGCAGGTAGTTTGCATACAGTATAAGGGAGGGAAAGAGGCTACTTGCTGCTGCTCCCACTCTTTTTGCTCTTGCTGCTTTTGCTGTCTTGTGCTGCTTTGAAGGGTTGCCCCTGTGCCATGCCACCCTGCCTTGGAGCCAGTTGATTATAGACTGAAACTTCCTCAAATTGTAAGCTAAATAAACCTTTCCTTCCTTAATTTTGGGCAGTGGATGTTTTGTCTCAGCAACAAGAGGGAAGTAACCAAGACAGAATTTGGTACCAGGAGAGTGTGGTCATTGTTGTGACTGTACCTGACCATGTGGTTCAAGAGTCTCTGGAGATGGCTTGTGGGAAGAGTTTGGAAAGGTTTGGAGATGTCACCAAAAAAAGTAGAGCTGGAATGCCTTCAGCTGTTGTGTATGGGAGATTCTTGTCAGAGCTCAAAAGACCAGAAGGCTGATAGAAATCCTGCCAGTAAAGACGGTTTGGAAGGTTTCTGCTGGGAAGGATTGCACTGGTTGTTGGAGTCCAGTTGATGTGTGTTATGGCTTGGCAGAAAGTTTGTCTGCTTTTGCTCATGCCCAGAGACTTCACTTGACAGTGAGATTCAGGGTGGTGGACCAATTAATCTGGCAAAAGAAATTTGAAGGCAGTCAAAAGTTGAGGTGGTGGCATGGCTATTGTTGGGGGCTTTTAGCGAGATTTATGTTGAGAATCAAAAGCAAAGAGCCCAGCGGGGTGATTTAAAATGTTGTGAGTTTTGCCAGAAAGGAAGCTCCAGTAAAGCTACTGCAAAGATAGAGCTGAGGAGATCTCCATGGCTGAGAAAGAACAGGAGAATATAAAAGATGGCCTGAGGGTATCACAAGAAGCAGCAAGTCTCCACCCTTTGCAGCCTCAAACCTGCAAAGATTAAAGACTTTGCTTTTAGGAGAAAGCCACAAAGTGCCATGTTCCAGAATGGCAGCAATGGCCATACCAGGTTTCCAGAAAAGCAGCAGCATGGAGAATTTGTTCCTGAGAACTGTATTCAGAGTGTCCAGTGACCCAGGCACTCAACCCCTATGGCCAAGAGAGAGGAAAGCTTGGCTACTGCTCCAGGTGGCAGCAGACCTTGGCATCATCTATGTGGCACTGCTTTTAGATGCATGGAGAATGCAAGAGTTCTGAGGTTAAGAAGGCTTCCACCTCAATTTCAGAAGCCCTGAGAGGCCAGGCAGTGTGCCCCTGAAAGGGCAGTGTGTGAAGCTGTGAGTGTGAAGCAAAAGGTGCATTAGGGACTGCAGAATTTTGGACAAGCCAGAAACATGGATTGTCTAAGGAAAGCTGCAAGGAGGGCCTAAGAGAGAAGCCATGGGAGCTGCAACCATCAGAAGTGCCATAAGGGTGGACTCGTGCAAGCCCTTTGGAGCTCACAATGTGCCACAGATTGCTTCAGATGTTCCACATGGAACTACAGGATATAATGTTAGCCTTGCTGGATTTTGTACATACTTTGGTCCCAGTGTTCTGTACCACCATTTGTAACTTTTGGAATGGTAATGTTACCTTGTGCCACTTAATGTTGGAAGTGTTTAACTTTGTTTTCATTTGTACAGAGGCTCATAGCTAAGAGCATTAGTGTGAGCGCTACACCTGTCCTGGAGCAGATAGTTTGCATACAATATAAGGAAGGGAAAGCAGCTGCTTGCTGCCGCTCCTCCATTTTTGCTCTTGCTTTTTGCTGTGTTTAGCCAGTATGAGCTGTTGCCCTCTGCCATGTGCCACCCTGCCGTGGAGCCAGCCAAGTATGGACTGAAATCTCCACAAACTGTGAGCTAAATAAACCTTTCTCCCTTTAATTCTGGGTGTTAAGTATTTTGTCCCCACAACAAGAGATTAACCAAGACACCAGCTCAATAAATTCTTTGTCTCCCTGCTTCTGCCTCAGAGGATTCTTTCATTCTCCTGCAGCCCTCTGATGTGCACAAGAAAAGCTTCCTTTTTATGCCAAAAGAAAAACCTTACAGCTAGTGTCAAGAACCCTTAGGAATTGTCCACTTCTCAGACATGTCTTCCAGTTGTAGCTGGCTTTTGTGTTTTCATTCTCTTGTAAGATCCTGCCTCTTCAAATTATTGTGGATGTTTCTAGTTTTTTCTTTTCTTCTGTTCCTGTCCCTCTTTCTATCTTTCTTTCTTTCTTCCTTTCTCTTTCTTTCTTTCCTTCCTTCCTTCCTTCCTTCCCATTTTCTTCACCAGTTCCCACAGCCTGTGTAATCTTCCTCCAGCCTTGAAGGAGGAAGGAATTCCTCACCAGCCACCGCAGTCCACAACATCCACTGCTCTGTTCCACTACTGTGTTTCTCCGTGGAGGCCTCTGGGGTCGCCAGTAGTCACTGTGCCTCTGTGGGTTCATCTGCCCCTCCTACGCGATAAGTGTGGGCTCAGGGAGAAAGCACTGCTGGCAACCTCCCTGTTCTGCGCTGTGTCCCCTCTCCACTCTCCCCCTGGGCTCTAATTCTCACTTCAGATCCTCTCTGAATCCCGCAGACCCACTTCCCTCCTCCTCCTCTTCTTCACATTGCTGTTTTCCAGCATCCAGATTCCAACTACTGGAGAGGCTGTTTCTCTGCTGCTCCCCACTCCACCATCTTCCTGGACATGCAGCAATCACTTAATTTCTATATACATTGCCATCTGACAGCTGTACGGTATTGTAGAGACTAATAGCATGAAGATGTATTAGTAGAATGGGTTTTAGACTTAAATATTTACATACTGAGAAGAGATAGACTTATCAAATATCTTAGAAAAATTACTTCCAAAATTGAGCTATGGGAAGCAAAATAGAAAAACCAGTCCCAAAAATGGCAGTCCCAAAAATGGCAGTTAAAGGAGGAAAGAACATGCAAGGCTTTCCTTGAATGCCAGTGGGGACCCTGAGATCTTCTGTGGCATCAGCTGTTTCCGTCTTTGATCTGTGAAATTCTCCTTTGTGTAATCGAGCAGGCTGACCTTACAGCCTAGTTCATTTGCCCATATTCTGTATCCTTTCTTTTTTGTTTGTTTTGCTGCAGGAATCAAACTCAGGACCTTGCACTCGCCAGGCAGGCGCTGCACTACTGAGCTACACCCGCGGCCCCTGTGTGCCCTTTCCTCCAGCACACTCTTCTCCGTGCATGACAAAGCGTGACATTTTGTGACCGGGTCGCAGTCCTGCAGCATGCCCAGCGCCCTTGCACGGCCAGTTTCATTTGTCCCATGCGGGCAGCAGCCTGTGCCTTTGAACCCTGGATCCTATTGGGTGACTGGGCGGAGAGCCCGTGCTTCTTGCGTGGTCCCGCTGCGGACCCCTGGCCTGGTTGTGTGTCGAGGAGCCAGTGGGGTTCTGCAGAGGGATCCTGCCCCGCACACGGCGCTCAGCTGCTGCGGTCTGCTCCCTGCACCGCACACAGTGGGGGGCCTCTGCCCTGCCCGGGAGGAGGCGTGGGAGGAAGGAAATGGCTTCCGTGTGTGTCTGGCCCTTGAGGCAACCTGCAGCCTCCTGCCCTCTCCGTGCGTTCTTTGCCTGCTGTAAATGATCAAAAGCAAACCAGGCACCAGAGCACTTTGAGATGGGAATGCGTAGTCCAGTGAGCATCTTGGGGATGATGAGAAGGCAAAGAAGTGGGGGCACTCTGACCTGTTTATTTCACCCTTAGGGAACATCAAGCGGAACCCCAACACCAAGAGCCTCTTGAAGACAGGTGAGGGGGTGCTCAGCGGCCCAGATGACCGGAGCTGCTGTCACTGCGGCACCGAAAGCCGGGCTCCGGAGCAGGCTCCCAGGCTCATTGTCTGCTTTCAGGGACAGAGCTGAAGACCATCAACCACTTCCTCTTCCAGAACCAGGTGGACAGCATCAACCTGTTTAAGGTAGAGCGCCACCCTTCGGCCCTGGCACATCACCCGTCCTTAGTGCCAGCTGCAGCAGCCGCTGCCTACGATCGAAAAAGGAATAAAAGCAGAGTCCCCAGTCACCAAGCAGTCAGACGCAGGAGAGTACGGGGCCCTTGAAGCAGTGTACACCGAGGAACAAAGTGACCTTCGCTCCGGCGCCGGGCTCGGATGGCTTGGTGGGAAGAGAGCCTCTCTGGGACCTCGGGCACAGTGGAGCCCGCGGGTCCTCCCCTCCCCTCTTCCGTCTCGCCCTGGAGCCTCGGGTCGGAGCGCAGCCTAAGAACTGTCCGGCTCTCCCGCGGGGTGTGCGGCCACTGTCGCTCGAATCACAGCCCAGCGACTGCAGTGTCAGCTGCCTCTGTGCGGAGGACTCACTGTGTTCCGGGAGGGGCACGGGTGGGGGCCGCAGGACAGCGCCGCGCCCCGCTGCCCGAGCCAGCGCCCCGCAGTGCCCCTTCCTGCTGCCTTCTCCTGCGGGCCAGCTTTTCGCGACGTCCCCTTTAGGTCACTGCTGGAAACTGAGTCACCTGCCTCCTTTCTGCCCCGAGTCCCACGCGCACAGGGTCCCCAGCCCGTGGCCAGCCCTGTCTCTGAAGTGCGGGTCACAGTGCCCCCTCCTCACCCCGTCTCCCTTGCAGGTGCAGCGGTACTGCGAGAGGAGCAAGGTCAGCAGGAAGGTGCGGCCCCTGCCCGGCCTCCCTGCCCGGTCTTCTGCCTCGGGGTCCCCAGCTCGTCCGTGTCTGCTCCTCAGGCTGGGGCGGCACGGGCTGCAGCTGTGTGGAGTCCTGTGTCACGCTGCCACCCTCTCTCCTCTCCGCCAGCTCTGCGGCTTCACGGAACGCTACGGCGCCGTCCTCCCGCCGCCCCGGGAGCCGTCCGGGCTGGCCGGGCTCCAGCGCTTCCTGCAGAGCGTGCAGCCCGCGGTGAGCGAGGGTGAGTCAGGGCAGGAGGCCGAGCTGGCTGCAGGCCCGGGCGGTGCTGCGCCCGACCTCACACAGGTCCTGTCCTCCGTCCTCCCGCCTGCACAGCGCCCGCCGCGCCCCTGGAGGAGGCCGAGGTCGGGGCCACGCGGGCCGCTTCCCCGCTGATGCACATCGAAGGCTTCCTCGCGGCCCTCACCACCGCCAGCCAGGACGGCAGGGTCATCCTGAGCCGCCAAGGTACCGCGCAGCAGGGAGCCGCACCTGGGACGGTGGAGGGGCTCGGGCGCATCCCACCCCTGCCCGCCTTAGCAGGGAGAAGTGTGCAATGGGCGACCGATGGGCCGTGGCCCTAAGGGCAGGAAGTTGCCTTCAGGCTGTGTGACCTGGACCCGTTTCTCTCTATGCACCTGGGTGTGTGTGTGTGTGTGTCGGTCTGTCTGTCTCTGTGTCTGTCTGTCTGTGAGGGAGATGGCAGCACTGTCTACCTTGGCGCTCATCCCGGAGGGAAGGTGGGGCTGGACTCCCCGTGCCAGCCCGTGCGTGTCGTGCGCGGCACCCGGGAGCCCGGTGCCCAGGCTGACCCCTCCCTGTCTGTCCCCGTTTCAGGCAGCCTCAGCCAGAGCAGCCTCAAATTCTTGCTCCTGAATCCAGCTGTGCACTTTGCCCAGGTGGTGAAGGAATGCCGGGCGGTGGTCATTGCAGGTGGCACCATGCAGCCGGTAAGGACCCCAGCCCCAGCCTCTGGTGCCCCAGGTGCTGGGGTCGATCAGGGTAAGGATGCAGCGTCAGTCAGGTGTCCTGCCTGTCTGTCCTCCTGGTCCCCAACCCGAGGTGGCACACGCAGGCCCAGCAGTGTCCACTAGGTGGCCCTGCAGAGGCTTCACCCAGCCATTCTGTGTCCCAGAGCTGGGAGCCCCCCTGAGGACCCTTCCTGCCCCACCAGGGAGGTGCCAGCCCTCTGAGCTTGTCCTAGTGCGGATTCCTTAGGTTTCAGGGTAGGAAGCAGGGAGAAGAGCTGCTGGGTGGGGGTGGCGGGGGTAGGTCATGATTTCATGCAGAGATGAATGATGTTGTACGTTGTGGCAGTGGCCTTTCTGGGGTTGTTTCACAGGTGTGTGCGTATTTTAAAAACAAAGATGGAATTACCTGTACTCGCTAGTACGGTTTGCTTTTCACTCAGAAGCAAAACGCCACGAGTACCTTCCTCCTCAGCAGGGATAAACTTCCTCCCCCGTCTTTTTTCCCTCACTGCTGACACACAACTCCCAGAGTTAAGGGGAAAGCTTTGTTGAGCTCAGTGTGTAGAGGTTTCGGCCCGTAATCAGCGGGTCCCAGGCAGGGTGGCTGGGCAGAGCAGCAGCTCGGGAGAGAACCGGCTCGTGGCAAGCAGAAGACAGCAAAAGCAAGCAAGGCGGGAGAAGACAGCCTCTTCCTGTCCCTTGTGCTCTCGCGGTGCGCTGGGTTAGCGCGGGGCCGACCAATCAGCGGATTGATTGAGTAACCACCCAGCCTTAAACCAAGCATCGCACCGTGACTCAGTCACACGCTAGATTCAGCACCTCTGAAAACGCCCCCATGACAGCATGGGGCTTTGGGGGACATCCAGACCCCGGCCAGAACATCCCCCGGGCTCTGCCCGCGGTTACCTTCCCTAGACCCTCCCCTCCTCCTGAGCTGTCCTGGCTCCCGGTCTCTCTCTGCTCTGAACAGTGTAAGTGCGCGAGTCTCTGCCCGGAGCTCTTTCCCAGCTGCGCACTGCAGACGCGCTGTGCTGCCGGGCTCCCGAGGGCCGTCCTCAGCCTCTGCTGCCTGCTGCAGGCACCGCTGTCAGGCTGTTTTTTATTTCCAGATTTCTAGATTTTTATTTCTCCTGTGCCTCAAAGTTCTCTGCTTTGCCGATCAGATTTTCTCAAAATCAGCATGGGAAGCCCCTGCCTGCCCTCCTGATCCTGTCGGCGGGACCCGGCCCGATGTCTCCTTATGTTCACGCACAACAGAGCGACGTCTCAGTGGAGGGCGGCACGTGGCCCTTGGTGCCAGGGCGCCCGCTCGCTCCCGACTGTCACTGCATGGGCCACGTGGCAGGGACACCCAGGACATGCGTTTTGAAAAGCATGAGTGGGTATTGATATTCCTGAGTCAGAATCAAAGAGTTAACTTATTTGCCCTTGTACCTTTCTCAGGGCAGATGGGGCGTGGCGGAGTAAATAAGTGTGTGTTCAGTGACAACAAAACAGTGTCTGTGATATCTGGCTGCTCAGTGAACATTTGGTTTCTTATTAGAAACGAGTACCAGCGCCAGGTCCTTGCCCACTGGGACAAGAGTAACCTGCTGGCTGGCCTCGCTGTCAGGAAAAAGGTGAGTGGCCCTTTGCCTGGCACACACCCTCCCAGGTTGGCAGTGCCCCCAGAGCTCCGGCTGGAGTCCTCACGCTCCCTAAACCCAGATGGTTCCACTTCTCCTGGTCCCTCACCCGCACCATGTCCATCTCCGGTCTCTGGGTCCTGGCCAAAGGGACCCCCAAGGATGAATGCCCTAAGAAGGGCTGTCCACACAGTGCAGACGGGAGACCTCACAATCCTCGGCCCTTTTCTGGGATGCTGTCTCTCCCTCCCTAAGAACCCAAGAAAGCCAGCCAGGTGGAGCAGGTGCTGGCGGCATACTCCAGGTGCATTAAGGTGAGGGACAGAGGCCGGGTGCGGGGACCACGTGGGCTGGCGTCTTCCGGGCCCTGCTTCAGCGCTCGGGGTGGGGTCTGTCCACAGAGCTGTCACCAGGCGGGAGGCCCGGTGACCGGGGCCCTGCTCCTGTCTGTGGTGGGAGGGAAGATGAGCGAAGGGATCAACTTCTCCGATGACCTGGGCCGGTGAGTGCGCTCTTCCCTGCAGGGGCCGAGACCCTGCGCCCTGCCTCGGCCTCCTGCCTCCGGTCTGTGTGGAGCCCGGGGAGTGGGAGGGAGGGGCAGGCGACACAGGAAATGAGGCCGCCTGGGGATCCCACGCGCTGGCCAGGGCTGGGTCCGGCTGGGCGTGGGGGTGACCGAGCCCGCGGCGTCACCTCGCCCGTCCTCCCAGGTGCGTGGTGATGGTGGGCATGCCCTACCCCAACGTCAGGTCTCCCGAGCTACAGGAGAAGATGGCCTACTTGGACCAGTGCCTTGTGAGTCCCGCCGGGCTGCAGAGGGCTGGGGGCTGGGGGTGAGAAGGCGTCACCCCGGGGCCGGGACTGAGATCTGTGCCTCGGCCCTGTGCTGACACTGCCTGTCCACGGCAGAGGTGGGAGGCGCACCCCGCCCTGCTGGCTTTCCCACGAGGCTACCTGTCACACCTGCTGACCTGGGCCCGGGACCTGGGTCTCCCCCGGGGCAGGAGGTAACAGACACTTCTGTTCATGTCTCCCTTCCCGTCGCAGCCTAGGAGCCCAGGGCGGGTGTCCCCGGGGAAGGCGCTGGTGGAGAATCTGTGCATGAAAGCTGTCAACCAGTCCATAGGTGAGCGGGGCTGTGCTGGCCCTCGGATGGACGGCTGGCCGGGAGCGGGTGACCGGAAGGGGAGAGCTGACCTGGCTGGGGGGAGGGGCACAGGATGTGCGGTGTGGGCAAGGGAAGGCAGCTTTCACCTGGAGCCCTGCTGCGTCCCCAGGCAGGGCCATCCGGCACCAGAGGGACTTCGCCAGCATCGTGCTCCTGGACCAGCGGTACGCCCAGCCCGCTGTCCTGGCAAAGCTGCCGGCCTGGATCCGGGACCGCGTGGAGGTCAAAGCCGCCTTTGGCGCCGCGTTCGCCGCACTGCGGAAGGTCAGGCTGGGGCTCTCCGTCCCCGGGGCCCGGCCCAGATGCGGTTTCTCACGGCCTCTTCCTGCGCCCACAGTTTCACCGGGAGAAGGCGGGGCCGCCCTGACGGGGGCCACAACACTGCGTGTCCTGGTCCCTCCCGTGCCTGAGATGGAGGATCCCGTGTGCAGCTTTCAGGGTCCACGCCTGTTCCCCAGAGCCAGCAGGTGCGGGGTCCAGGGCTGCACGGCGAAGCCAGCAGGAGCGGATTCAGCGTGTCCCTCAGGAGCAGAGGGTCCCCAGGGCAGCTCCCGCTGGGACTCCTGCCGCTCAGGGGGGCCTGGGGTCAGCTCCCTGCCTGCCTTGGAGAGAGCAGCAGCCCCCCGCCCCACCATGGCACCCACCTTCCCCAGGCGAGCCCCACCCTGCCTCTGCCCTTCCTGAAGATGCGCGGGGACCCTGTGTCCATCACCGAGACACTGAGTGGGAAGCTGCCCTTCCCCGCCCCGCACGCCACTCCTGTTCCCACACCCCTCTTCTCGCCTCAGCCCAGAGAAGGGGGCCTCGGTCCCCTGCACCTTCTACCCCACTGCTGGACCCCACGGGGGAGACAGGCCCGGCTCCAGGAGCGTCCGCGTCCTGCCCGGCCGCGCTTCCTGCTGCGCCGTGCGCGCCTGCCGTGGGCCCGTCTCCCGTGCCCCTGTGGATTCGGTGCTTTTCCTCCCACGCCGCCTTGGAGAGGACCGCGCTGGGCGGTGTAGGGAGGGGCTGAAGCTGGAGATAGATCTCACACGAGGCGAGCCCCGAAAACGGGCTGCCAGCTCAGAACGGGGTGCTCGGGCCTGCGTGCAGAGCTGCCGGACGGAGGAGCTGGAGCTGCCATCACCCTCCCGAGACGGTCAATAAACGCGCGTAGGCGGCGGAGCAGTCCCTCCCTCCCCTCAGAGAGAGGCTCCACTGACCTCAGCTAACGTCTCTCAGCTTTATTATTTCTCCGTCCGCTCACCGTCCTTCCCGGCTGCTTCAGGACTTGTGCCAGACGCGGGGCAGGCGGCACCCGGGCCACAAGGCCCTTGCACGGCA
>NW_004955524.1:3776100-3782418 GCF_000276665.1 Chinchilla lanigera | reverse complement strand
CGACGTGGTTAACGTACAGCCTGGATTCTGAGCATGCCGACGCGTGTGCTCAGCTAGGGAGAGGTCTGCAGGGCCTTTGGGTGTTGAGTCCGGTAAGTCCCTCCGGATCTCCTGCAAACTTGGGAAGAAGTGACTCCCGGTGCTCGTGGAATGTGCTGAGAGTCTGCCTGACCAGGGAGTGACGGTCAGCAGAGGAACGTCACGGTGGAGCTCCCCGTTGGAGGAGAGGGACTCGGGCAGACCGCATGCTGCGTGGGCTCGAAGGAGTTCCCAGTCAGAGGGCAGATGGAGGACACGGGGTGGAACACTGCCGAGAGACGACCAGAGTGACCAGGGCTTCTGGGTGAACCAGCATGCGAGGACTCTAGCTGAAGCAGCCCGAGCGATCAGACACAAAGTAGGTGTCGAACGTGATAGATCAAGGCCATGTCCAGGGTGCTGTAGGGAGCTCCCGTCAGGTCCTGGGGAGAGAGGAGAACCCGCCTGCTCCTCCTCACGTCCTCTCCAGTCCACTCCCAGCGCTCAGGGGACCTGTCCGCGGGGGCGGCTGTCCGTTTGCAAGCCCCACGCAGTGCAGAACCTATCTGTGACTGGAAAGACCAACAAAATTCCAGAAGCTCTAATGTCTACGCTGACTTACTCTCTAGGAATAAGATTCAGGGGCTCAGGAGAGTATTCTAATTTCTCCTCAGATCAGAAGGAAAACTAAAATATTTTTAGAAAAGAAAAACGTTTATGTATATTTATATAATTGACAATTTTCTAGCTCAATTATATTGCAAAATTTAATGTGAATATTTTACAGGAGAACGTGGCCCATGCGTGCACAAATGCAGTGGCCCCAATAATTATAACATGGCCTTGAAAATATCCTGGAAGTTTTTGCACACTACAAATGTGTGATTATTATCATTGCTACATCTTTACCTCCATCCTATTTTTCTCATGTAATACCCTATTATCACACACAGCTAAGTTAGGTAAAAATAGTGTAGGCAGTCAGACAGGGCTGGCCCTGATGGAGTCAGTGCAAAAGATGAAAACACATTGCAACTGCAGCCGGAGGCAGATCCACGGGAAAGCAGGCCTCAAGACGGAGACAAAACGAGCAGGTCTAGGCACCTCACCGAGAGACAGTCAATACATTAACATTAGTATCGGTTTCCCCAGTGTGTGACTGGGACCCCTGATTCCTAGGGAAGAGCGTACTTGCCAGGTACGCTTGCTATGTGACCTGCTTCCCCATTACATCCACATTGCCCAAGTGGCTGAACTTGTAATCTTATTGGTTGATCGTGGTTTTATCCCACCTTGTACCTACCTCACAATTTTGCTCCCACCTCGTGATTTTGCTCTATAAAATTTTCTCTGTAAATTGCTGGGGTCCGCAGCAACCCACTCAGGACCCCTCCTGTCTCTCAGGAGCTATTCCTATTCCCCAGTAAATTTTCTTACGCTTAACCTCTGTTGTCCCTCAGAATTCATTCTTTCACTTTGGGGAACACAAACTTGAATATATATATAAAATTTCTCTTTTTTTCTATTCTGCCCTATCAATGCATCCATATTTATATTCTGTAAGGCTAGCATAAGTTTATTCCCACAAATTTTTGGATGTTTCTAATTTTCTAATTGGTTTCTACTTTCCTTGTTTCTATAATCAGGATGATATTGGATGGGTTTCCGAGATGAATAATTTCATTATTGGTGACACGGTAATGCCTGCTTCTCCCTACAGTTCTTTCTCCCATGCTGTGTTACTGAATGCTTATTTTACTGCTGAGGAACTCTAGAATAATGATAAGCAATGGTGGTGCTAACAGAAAAAGAAAATGCCCTTGCTTCCTCTTTTACTGGGGACTTGCCTGACGCATGGCTTATGTTGCTGCATCTCAAAGCATACAAAGGAGATCACAGAGCATCAGCGCTGTGGTTTATTGTATTCTTAATATCAGATCCATAAGAGGGGGAGAGAGTAGTTCCCAGGGCCATGTGCTGGGTGGAGGGTGACCTTCTGTGGGGGACGGAGGCTCTTAACATATCATTTTTAAGATAGAATAGTCTTTAGTACAAGCCTCAAAATGTGTCTTGAGAAACATCCCGGAGGGGTTGTAAGAAGTTAACTTTGCAGTCCTGACTTAGCCCTGGAGTGCTTCTCCAAAGACAAAGAACACCTGGGCCCAGATAACCACCTATGACCCTGCCTGGGTTGTTTCATCCTTTCCCTGGCCCTAGATAAACACTGTAACCATAAAGGAAATGTGTGGTTATCTAAAGGGGGACATATAGAACAGAGTACAGAAAGTATATATCATTGTGGTTGGGCTCACGACCCGGGCCTGAGCCAGTCACGTGGCACAAGGAAAACAATGTGTGGCCAGGGCTACAACATTCCAGTCTGTTACCATGGAAACCAAAAAAGGTATATAAGATGGAAACAAAGGCAGACAGGGGCTCCACGTTCCTGATGTCCCTGCTAGTCAGGGATGTGCAGGGACCGGTCTAAAATTAATAAACTCTGTTTGCCCTAAATAGAGTCCTTCGATCTTCTGTGGAATTCAGCCTGTTTGACGCTATACTTCGTACCTGTCCCTCCCCCACACTGGCTGGGACTCACTGCTGTTAAGCAAGATCTAAGATTTGACTTCAGAGGGTTCTTGTTTTGCTTGGTTTTCCTTAATTTTATCTTTAGCTGGTAAATAACAACTGTATTTTTATGGGAAGCAATTTTATATTGTCAAGGGATTAAATCAACCAAAGTAACACATAACCACCTCTCCTGGCTCTCCACGTGGATGGATGTGGGCAGGGGATTTGTTTTAGTTATATTCAAAACTAACATTAAGGAAATACTTTATCCTAAACTTTCAAACAGAAGTGGATTCTAACGAGTATCGATTCTTAAGTTTTGGGAACAAGGAATCTGTGCATCCTTTCAGCCTCACTCTATGTTGTAAAGTTTAATTCTTCACAACTCTATTGAACCCCTCTAGGAATGTCTCTGTAATTTCACCTTTATTTCTTTTCAGTCACTTTGAGTACTCTTAATATTTAATATAAGACAGGACTAGATGATTTAAAATTGCCTGTGCAAGTTTGTTCATGGTCTCTTTCTCCTGCCAAATGTTAATGTTTGTTTTTCCCAAAATTGTTCCCATTTATCAATCTTGTCTAAGGGATCTATGATTGATCTTTTTGTGTAAATGGATCTGCTGACTATTTGTCCTTGTATTAATTTGTTATATTTAGTATCATACATAGACTAGGAGACATAATTTTTATTCTAAAGGAATCACGGCCCAGCACAGGAAAAGTAGAAACTAGAGAACATTAACAGAAGATAGCTAAAAGTTCAAGGGTCCAAGCATTGCTGAGGAGATAAGCATATCTGTCCAGTTCAAAATGAGTTATTTAATTCTTTCTTACATGATAGAATAGAGCAGGAGGATGACACTCTCACCCAAATAGAGGGAATACTGCATTTGAAATTATAAAAGCAAGTACTAACGAATAAATGAAAAAAGCCATAGAAAATAATCTAGAAGCTTTTTTCAAAGTAGAGAGCATAATATAAATTAGTGTGAAAAAGGGAGTATATTGCCACAAATATGTAAGTAGAATAAATTATTCGATTAAATATAGATTGTCAAATTGAAGGGCAAATCACAAATTTTATTAACTTGTATTTTCCAAAGACATGCATAAGCCAAATAAATATGGAAAACTTCAAAGACATGAAATGACTGCAATTACGAAGATATTACTAAAGAAATGCAAACCAGAACAAATCTGGTATGTAAATACATTAGAAATAAGAACAAGTAAGTGCATGCTCCATTTATAACTGTATGGAGGTTCAAATTATCACAAAAAGATTAATTGTGATATTACAAATTTTGACAACTTATGATAATGTGGCCTCAACTCAAAAAGAGGAAAAAACCTGAAGAATCTGAGGAGGAGGAGGAGGAGGAGGAGGAGGAGGATACACAGGGAGGTTAACAGGAAGGAAAAAAGAAATACAAATAGGAAATTATGGCTTTATACTGAGAAATTACAATAATCCATTTTAAAGAAAAAAATAACACTGTGCATTAACAGAATATTTCAAAATTAAATGAGCAGGCTGCAGTTATTATGCAGATGTCTGTATCCCATACGAGAAGAGCCCGTAGTCTGTGGGGCAGCTCAGCGGTAGAGCACTTGTTGGACACGTGGAAGGCCCAGAGTTTGCTCTGTGCCACTGCAGCAGAATAAGAATACACGTTCTTTACGTGCACGCAGGGATTGTTAATAAGGAGTGAATGTGAACTGGGCCATAGGTCAAGAAGCAGCACTTAGCCAGGTGTGATGGGGCACACCCATAATCACAGCATTAGGGGAGGATGAGGCAGGAGGGTCACAAGGTTAAGGCCAGTATGGGAAATGTAATGACACAGGAAGACTCTGATTTAAATTAAACCCTAAGAATAAGCTGCGGAGATAGCATGTAGCACAGTGAGAAGACCCTGGGCTCAGTCTACAGTACTGACAAAAAAAAGATTTAAGACATAGGATAATTATGGACAACAGGAAACCCTGTGTTGTGTTCCTGCAGAAATTTCTGATATCAAGGGAGAGAAATGTAAAATTTTCCTTGACTGAGAGACTTTGTTTCTATTGTAGGAAAAATGAAGTGAATGGGGTTATTTGGAATAAACAATCTAAGAAACATTTATTTGTGCATTGACATAATTTTTATATTTTTAAATTAAGAAGATGAAAAACTTCAAATGTACAGTACTGTGTCTCCTTCCAGTCCTACCAATTCTTCACGCTTATCCAATGTGTCCCTGCCTTCGTAATGATTCCTCCTCTCCTGGACTTCTGAAGCGGAGGGGATTCTCCTGGGTTTTGATGATGGCGCCTGCATAACTTTGACGGCATGGAGGCATGAGCGAGTCGGTCACCAGTCTTCTGCTGTGCGATTCGCCCACAGAGGCCGTGTTTCTCTGCTTCCTCCAGAACCCTCTTTCAAAATAGTTATTCCTGCTCATTGGAATTTCCAACTTCATGAGAATGCCGTTGTTTTAATGTGAAGCATTGAATGATAGGTTAATTTGTGTGGTTATTTTAGTGCTTGATACAAAGGACCATTTACAAAACACAACACAAATTACTTTGCCCGTTCCTTACACTTTGCTTTGGACACGTGGACCTTTTCCTCCATGCACCCAGCAGTAAGGGCCTCCAAGGGTCTCGACGATGTGGCTTCCTTTAGGTATACATTCTAAGGCCTTAAAAGAGTTAGCTCTTTTAAAGACAGGTTATATTCCCTAGTAGCTTATTCTTAATTGGGACACTGCCTTTATACTGGGTGTTCTATAAAACGCACCACAATCTGGGTGTCTAAAATGATGATTATTCACTTTTAACATGTGGAGAGCTTAAGAAAATTAAGAGAGCCTCTGCTGCCTAATTCATGAGTGAAGTATTCTCAGTCCTTCCTCACATGGCAGAATAATGAGAGTCTCCCGGTCCCTTGTAAAGGACATTCATCTGTAGTCACCTCACTTCTTGAGAAATCTGCCACCATGACCTCGTCTACCCTAATTAGCTCCCCCAAATCACCCTTCCAACATGGCATATTGAGGCTTAGGGTCTTATCATATGAATTTGGGAACAGAATGAAGGCACTTAGTTCACACAAGATGTGGCGCTGCATTAGAAGATAACCATTTCTTGATGCTATTCATTCTTTCTGGAGTAAGACAGAATCTCACAGTTAACGTAATTTGCATTTCTCCAATGGCCAGAGAGGTTGCACATTTTAAACTGTAGTTACTGACCATTTGGATTTCTTCTTCTGGGGGGTGCCTATTCAGTGCAGTTGCTCATGAACTGATTTGGTCTTTCACTCTGAGGAGGGCCTTTTATTTAATTCTTCATGTATTCTAGAACCTGCACTGATGAGAGTTTCCGTTCCTTACTAGATATAGAGCAGTGCGTGAAGTGTCCAGATCATCACTGTGGAATTCAGAGAAATCGCTGCCTTCAAACAGCTGTGACATTTCTGGCTTAGGAAGACCCCTTGGAGAAGACACTAGCTAGCACAGGCCGGAGTCTCATTGACTTCACAGCTGCTGTTCTTGGGCTCTTTGTGAAGCACCGACACACTCCCATCGTCAAGGCCAACAACCGGGCTCTCAGTTACACCCTGCTCATCTCCCTCACCTGCTGCTTCCTCTGCTCCTTGCTCTTCATTGGCCGGCCCAGCA
The DNA here is from genome assembly GCF_000276665.1 of Chinchilla lanigera. Lineage (NCBI taxonomy): Eukaryota > Metazoa > Chordata > Mammalia > Rodentia > Chinchillidae > Chinchilla > Chinchilla lanigera. The sequence goes on along the minus strand of NW_004955524.1, from coordinate 3,776,161 downwards.
CAGCCACCTGCATCCTGCAGCAGACCACATTTGGAGTTGTGTTCACTGTGGCTGTTTCCTC
>NW_004955524.1:3773670-3775892 GCF_000276665.1 Chinchilla lanigera | reverse complement strand
TCACCGCCTTCTACTGTGTCCTGGGATACCTGGGCTCCCTGGCCCTGGCGAGCTTCGCCGTGGCTTTCCTGGCCAGGAGCAAACCTGAAACACTCAATAGATACAAAATAAATAGAGGGTGTGAGGCACCCTATAGTTCAGTTATTAGATCAGAACATGGGAACTGCTTCAGTAACCACACAGTTATTCTTACCGTCACTACCACCGGCAACAATCACCTTTTCAATTTGAACTTTATTTTGGAGGATTTTGCCTGTACCTGCCACTAAATTTGCCATCAATTCTATTATTTTTGCTTCATCTTGATGACGTATTCAATTTTATTTTGTCTCTTCCCCTGGTTTTCTCAAATATTTTTAGTAATTTTTGATGCACTCTTTTTTTTAGGCCATGGTAGTTTAAAAACCCTAATAAGTATTTTTTCTCTTTAAGAACTGCTATGATTTTCATATTCTCATTGTAGTACACTTATACACTTGGCTTTTGATTTCCCTTCGCACATTTTTCAACATTTCTGAGGCTGTTTTTGCAGACGATCAGCCTTGTATGGCATTCAGAATTATGAACTTGGCAGACCATAACTTACTATAAAAACTGAATTTAATAAGATGTGTTGATTATTAAAATCAGGGGAGAGCTACATAGGGTAGAAAGGCATACTTTCCTGTCCCCAGTTGAATAAATCTTCCCTTTTATTCTGTTTATTTATCCTTTGTTATTGGGACATGTGTGTGTATCTATCTGTGTCTTCCTTTGTAAATATTACATACATATGCAAATTATATGTATGCAAAAAATTTTTCTTGTCCTCCTTATTCCTGGCTACTTTTTAGGTTTTGTTGAGCATGTGAAATAAAGTCATTTATATGTCACATTTTTATGTATTATTTATGGCTTAGAAGAAAAGAATCGACTTCATGCATCAAGCTTAACCAAATTTCTTGGTTCGTATGTTATTTGTCATATCTTTCGGACTTCTAAATCGTATGATCTTATAGCGGCATTTTATCTTGTCTCTCCAACTCCGTACTGGTTTTCTCTCTGCCTTTTTTCACTGCTAATATAACGCAGTGATGCAAAGTGACCCTGAGCTTCTGAGTTACTTCTCTTTCAGTGGGGGGATTTCGATGTTTTGCCATCTAATATTACATCTCTATTAGTTTGGGGAACCATACTTCATAACAAATGAGTGAATGTTCCTATATTTTTAAATTGCTTAAAATTTTTATCAAGATACGGGCAAAATATTCCCTGGTTCCCGTTTAAGGTACTGTTTTTCTTTCACCTGTTGATTGTTAGCATTTTGTTAATGACGTGGACTGCTCATTACAGAGTAAAATCCTCATCATTCATGATTTGTTGTTCTTTTATAAGACTGGAGTATACATTAACTCAGTATTTTGCATTTATCTTTAAAGGATTAGCTAATAATTTTTCTTTGCAGTCGTATTCGTGTTGAAGTTTTACACTTACATATGCAACACAATGTGTATATCCAGTGAAGGGGTAGGCCGGTTGTATGTAAGGATGGATGAGCTGACGGAAGGAAGGGAAAGAGGTGACATCAAAAGAAAGGGAGTGGCTCATGGTAACAGGATGAAAGCGCAGAGGAAAGGAGCAAACAAAATAGAACAGAGAGGAGGAGGATTTTATCACTGCTGCTTTCAAAAGTTTAAATTATATCTTTCCAGGCTATAATACATCCTTAGATTGGAAAAATAGGAATTTATCTTTGTGCTGCCTGGCACAAAATTACACAGCTACAACTTTCCTCTTTGGGTTCCCCTCAGGCAAAGCTTTTCATAGACCCTGTAGGCTACCCTTTATGCCGTCAGAGGGTTTCTGAAAAAGAAAAAAAAAATGGTTCTCAGCAAAACAAATTCCATGAGACTTTTTTCCCTATTAACATTGTATGAAAATGGATTGAAAGCCTAACGGGAGGTAAGATGATTATTTTAGCAAAAATTGGACTAAGTTTCTGTCCTCAGGCCTGTCTTTCAACATTACAATAGGCTAGCTGAAAACAGTTGTGCTAGCTTGCTAGGGATTATGAATAAATGGTGCTGTTACTCAGAGTGGACACTATCTCTTGTATACTCAACAGAATTATTAAATCTTCCAAAAGATTCCAGGAATGCAAGGTTGGTTCAATATTCGCAAATCTATAAACGTTATACGCCATATCAATGGAGCCAAAGACCAAAACCACATGATCATCTCAT
>NW_004955524.1:3752603-3771430 GCF_000276665.1 Chinchilla lanigera | reverse complement strand
GTATTGTCTGTATTGTGCTTGTGATATGTTGTAAAATGTTGTATGTCTGTTAATGTTTCCCTCCTTTTATCTTTAAAATAAAAAAAAATTTAAAAAAAATAAATCTTCCAAAAGAATTATGTAACATTCCAGAGTAGGAGCCGCTGTGAAATGCTCATCACACTGACTAAACACCACGAAGACTTACTTTGAATTTGAGATTGTATTCTGCTCCTCAGCAGTACACCTATTGTTCCTTTGCCTTTTCTTTAAATTCTGACAACTCAACAAGACACTAAGCCTCCTGTCTGATTATTTTTTATGGAGGATAATTGTGTCATATCTGGAGAAAGGAATGAATGTCGGAATCACTTACTCCAGAGACCCAGTGTTTCAGAAGGCTCGTGCAGGTGTTAAGCAGTTGATTTCCAGAAGAGGGTCATGTGGACAGGATTGTCTTGAATTTGAAACCCAGCAGGAAGTGGGTGCATCCTGGAAGCAGCCTGCACAGTAACAGCATTGAATGCGATTAACCACCCTGCGCTCACTACCTCCCTCAAATCTTGAATTTCTTGGAATTGAAACGTGGCTTAAGAGGGCTGGGGATTTAGCTCAGCTGCACAGCATCTGCCTGGCAAGGGTGAGGTCATGAGTTCGATTCCCAGTACCGGAACAAAAACCAAAAAAAAAAAAAAGAAAAGAAAAGAAAAAAGAAACGTGGCTTATAGTATTTGTTATAATTTAGATTTAGAACGTCCCCCCAAAGCCTCAGGGTTTTTTGAGGTTGGGCTTTGAAGATGAATGGATTGTGGGCACGCCATACTCAGCTCCACTGAGTTTAGTAGCTAAATGTCCTTTTCCAAGGTGAGGCCTGGCTGGAGATGGGTCACTGGGGGTGAGACATGGAAGGGTGCGTTCTTTTCTCAGGCTCTGCCCTCATCTCTCTGCTTTCCGGTTGCCATGGGTTCTGTGTTCTTTCTCTGCCATACGCCTTTGCCCTCCTGTTTCTGCCCTGGAGCCAGACAAACGTGGCATAAAACCATGAACCAAAATAAACTTCCCATCCTTAAGGTTGTGAACTGAATATTTTCTACCAGTGGCAGGAGAGTGACAAAGATGTTATTCTCAACTTGGAGATCGATTTTTTGTTGTACTGCCTGAGCTTTAGTTAATTGTCTTTCAAGTTGAGCATCCCTAAAGCTTTTCAAACAGTATTTTGCATTATCATTTGCAGCATTGAAAGACCTTGAACACACACCATTTTCCATGATGTCATAATGCAGTGGGTATAGTTTACATGTAACCTGTACAAATGTCCCATTCTTTCAAAAAAAATCTCCAAAACCTGAAAATAGCATCTTGGCTAAGGACTACACAATCTGTAAAGTGTCTACTATTTACAACTAAAGCACTATTTTAGAAAGTATTCCAGGACTTTACACAAAATAAAACTTATCTCTGAGGCTTGGTCAGAATTAAAGGTAGTTTCTGTCATGCCTTCTAACATTCCTGTGATAGCCCCATGAAGGAAAAAAAGCAACTGGTTGGGGCTGGGGATTTAGTTTAGCGGCAAAGCGCCTGCCTGGCAAGCGGAAGGTTGTGAGTTCGGTTCCCGGTACCGGAGAAAAACCAAAAAAAAAAAACAAACAAACGAAAAAAAGCAACTGGTATGTGGACACTAAACCATGTAGCTGCTGTTTGCCTTTGTTGTTGAAGCTTTTTTTTCTGCAGAAACTGATAAGACACCAGAATCTTCCTGTGGAAGACCACCAAGCTGCGCTCTCTGGAGAAACAAAATCCCTCGCCTCGATCTTTCCCAGACCCCTCCTCCAACCCTGTTCACTGAGATATGCAGAGGTGGCTATATTGAAACAGATGTTCCCTTCATTGGCTAAACTAGAGTCTCACCCCCCACAATAGCTAGGATGGGTGCTCAGGCAGGAGCCCGTGAGATTCCAGGGCTAAGACATGAGATGACATCTCAGCTCAGGCCATGGAACTCAAAAAGAATTAAATCTTCCTGGCAGTAACGGTGCCAGCCTTGCATACGTCAAGCTATTCTTGTATTGCTAATTGGAGGCCTTTGTGCCTGGTACAGAAGTGCTCTGTTTCTCATTACAGCCAAGGCCTGCAAAGTTTCTTTTCCCTGGCAGCCTGCTGTGACCCTCGCCCACCTTCCTGATTGATACCAATAAAAGCCATGAGGTTTTGGACCTGTGGCCTTTTGTTCCACAGAGAGCACTGGCCATCCCAGAGCTGCTCAACAGCAGAAATTTCTCTCTTTGTCTTTATTTTGCATCCATGTGCCACATTTCCAGATGGGAGACTTGAACCCTCCATGGGGGTTTTGGTAGATGTTGTCACTTTAAAAAAAGATGATAAGGTCATTGCTTCTACAGAGACAATCAGGGCTAAAAATGTCTTTGAAAACAATTTACCAAGACCTAATACATATGAGGCTCTGTTCTGGGTGTTTGGCCTGCTTTTTTGACACCTAATGGAGCTTAACTTGGTAAATGTGCATCAGCGTTTGATGCCCGCCGGGCACAGAGCAGGTGACAGAGACCCAAACTCCATCATCGTGCGCTACTTTGCACTCTCTGGTGACTGTGATCATGACCTGCAGCCTTGACACAAGTCCAGCATTTCTGCTGGAACAGCCGTCATCACCATCATCTCCAACCTTGCCTCAGACCACAAAACAGTCTTAATTTAAGCAAAGAAAGGTAATTGTGTCCCCAGCCTCCTCTCCCTCGCAGGCAAACAAATCGCTGAGGCAGAGGAAAAACAGTTCTAATGATAATTGCTCTGTGAGGAAACACCTCAGCTGGACCTTGAAGCCGTTGTTAATTTCTGTCCTATTACTGATTGCCTTGCCTAAGCCACCGCCGTAAAAGTAGTGGCTACGTAATGTCAGTAAGAAAGTAAACTTTTCAAGCCATGTATTGCCTAATCATGATGTTGACACATCTCACACACACACTATTTTGAATGATCTCATGATATAATGAGGACAATTATACACCCAAGGGAAAAGTCTCAGACAGGTTACGACGGGGTCAGAAGGGAAAGAACAGTTTGATTTTAGTGTCCCTCTGCCACCCTGTGTCACCCAGGGCAGAATAGTGTCCCTTGCTGTGCATCACCCACACTCGGATCTGTGGGAGGCAGCTGGAGGCAGTGAGCAGGGGAGTTGCCCAGGTTGGCTTCGAACTCCTGGTCTATCTCATCTCTGTCTCAGCTCCCACGTCGCTGGGTCTACAGTACTGTGCCACTATGCTCAGATTTAATTAATTTTTCAATGAACTTAAGGGATCATTAAGGCCCAGTTTTCACCTAACCTGTTGTTTTGAAATTTAATTCTCACAAAGGATCAACAGTGCAGTGAAGACACTGATGATTATATTACAGAGCCTCCACATGTATCTTCAACCCAGCCTGGAATTTCTCATTTAAAAATGTAAAGTGGCAGAAGCTCACAATGAAAGAATTTTCTGATCTCTTTAAGGGGCCAAATTTAATTTATAACTGGCCCAATATAGAAGAGTGAGATCATGTTTCTATGTACAAGAAGTATCTTGTGAGAAAAATTAGCACCCCACACTGTACTTGCAAGGCTCATTGTAGCAGGCAAGGCCACATGCAGGAACACCCCCCAAAACGTCTGCAAATCCACTTCCAAAAGGTTCAAGGTTATGGAGTTTCTGTGTGCAGAGACTCACTAGAAATAAATCTCACCACTAAGACAAGAAGCCTCACCATAGCACTGCATACTATTGAGTATGCGTAGGATTCTTTGTGCAGCTCTGAGAAGATCCGACACTCTTTTTAGATTTATTTGGTCTCCCACACTCAAAGGTCCATGTTTGCTTTATTTTCTGCCTCACTGCTGCTGAAAAAATTGAAAAGCCAAGTGAGCCTCAGGCGTATGGAGTTCTGCACCTTTTGGACAGGGACTGGGCATGGCAGAGGGCCTGTGAGAGGAGTGACACAAGTGTAAAATGCTGTTTCCATGTCCAGACCCCAGCATCGAATAAACTGCTGGTACGATAACATTGTAGGTCCTGCTTATAATTTCTGGAGTGATAAAGTGAAGTGACACCTTCTGGTTAATTTGTTATGAATGTACTACTCCACCCCTCAGGAGCTCTCTGTGTGCTCCAGGACTGCACTGACTACATAAGAAAAGAGAACTGCAAATTTGACTTACAGGTAACAGGCACACCATGGTGATTACCCATTGCTTCCACTGTAGAGGGCGCAGCGTGAGAGTGACTTAGATGGTGGCCTTTGCCGTCAACTTACCTGTAGCAAGCAGACATTTAGTGTCATGTAGACTACTTCACAGCTTTCCTTAAACTTGGGGACAGTTGCCTTTAGAAATGATCACTGATGAAAACATGGGAATTTGCATCCCACATCATCGCCTCCTTTTCCATGATATTCCCAGGAGAGCATCCGGAAGAAAGCGGGCATCTAACTGTGTGTGCGTGTAAGGAAGCGGGCAGCGCTCTCGGCGCTTCTTGAGCGATGCACCAGTTTCTTTCACTTGCTGTGAAACGGTCACATCTAAAGTTTCAATAACACTGACTGAGAAATTTAAGCAAATAAATATGCACCGTAATCTTATCATAAGTGAGAGATGCCCAGTTGAAAGAATTCCACATTTGCTTAAATTCTTACAGTTGATTTGAACGTGACAACAGTATTTTTATAAAGAATGTGGTGTTTCGTGGCAAAAATATCCCGGTGGTGCCCTTGTTAAGATCAGCGTGTTCCCGCACAGTGAGTTCATGGCGACCCTGCCCAGGCGTGGCCACCGGAACGGTGGGCCTTTGTAGGCTGAAAAACTCGGAACCTGTGCTGAGCTATAAGTATTTCTGCCTCTTCAGTGTCAGTATTTCATACCTATGCATATAATGGTACGGGTGAATATTTTTGGCAAGAATTTAAAGAAAAAATAAACAATGTGAAAAGAATTAGAGCATCTTTGCTTTTGTTGAATTTAATTTGAAAAGTGGTTATTTCTGGATTGCAACCCGTTCTACATGATACTGGGAACTAACAACCCAGTTACTGACGAATAAGGCCGAGACGCCCAGGTGACGGGAGTTTCACCAATGTCAGCAGTTAGGAGAGCATCCCTAAGCCGCCGATAACCGACTTAGCACAGGCGTCTGCAAAGGTTTATCTGCCAAGGGCCAAAGGTAGATATTTTAGATCGGAGGGCGCCATGAGTTTTGTGGCAACTGCTTGGCTCTGCCACTGTGTTATAAATGCAGCCAGAGGCAGGAGCTTTCAAATTACAAAACATCAAACATTCTAACTTTGTTCTGACATTTTTAGAAGTTTAAAAATAATTTAGGGGCTGGGGATTTAGCTCAGCGGCAAAGCACCTGCCTGGCAAGCGCAAGGTCATGAGTTCGGTTCCTGGTACTGGAGAAAAATAATAATAATAATAATAATAATAATAATAATAATAATTTAAAGTCCCATTTTTGCATATTCTAATACCACAAGTGTCAAAAACACACCACATAGCTGTGATGCCATTGAAAGTTCTCAGTGCACCAGACCTTTCTTGACAGCAGAATTCCAGCTACCCCAGGGTGTACAGGGCTCAGGTTTCATTTAAATCAATCAGCCTGGAACGAATTCCGAGCACCACTTTATTTTTAAAACATTCTGAGAATACTTTACCAACCCTCTATACAACAGAAGGCCAAATTCCTTTACTATGGGTTGAAATTGGAGCTCCTCATCCACCTGACGACAGCCCAAATAAACATCATGCAGGGTAAAAACAGGAAATGCCAGTCTGATCTTCTGAGTTTTTAAACTTGTCAGAGCACTTCAGAAAAAAGTAAAAAGAAAGAACCATAAATTCTGTTACTCCACAAGGTGTCAAAACTTTTTAAAAATGTATGTAGCCAGAAGAGATTAGAGTAAAAACCCACCATGATGTGTGGTGCTGGAAGATATTAGAGCTGTTCCTTCTCTCCGTCACCTGTTTGCCTCGGTTACTTTTCTCTCCTTGTTGGGACAAAATACCTGACACCCAAAATTAAGGAAGGAAAGGTTTATTTAGCTCACAGTTTGTGGAGGTTTCAGTCCATACTTGGCAGGTTACAAGGCAGAGTGGCACATGGCAGAGGGCTACAGCTCATGGCGGCAGAACACAGCAAAAGCAACAAACACAAAAGGGAGGAATGGCGGCAAGCAGCCTCTTCCTCTCCCTTGCATATGCAAACTATCCACCCCAGGGCAGGTGTAGCTCTCACACCCATAATCAGTCAAACTCTAAAAGCCTGCCCAAGGCTGCAGGAGGCTTTGGGGGGACACCCATAACACCGTTCATGTGGACTTGGCCCCTCTGCAAGATGACATAAGATACTTGATGGAGTTCAAGAAGTAGGAACCGGGGGGCAGATTTGTAGGCTGCGATGATGCTGTCTGGGGAGAAAGTGCCCTGCTGAGGTAACGCCTCCTCCCGGGCCAGAAGTCCTAAGCTTGTTCTGTGAGCATGCCCGGCTAGACCCTCCCTTCTCTAGCCCAAGCTCTCTTGGAAATAGGAGGGTAAAAGAGTATATGATGTGGGATGCAAATTCCCACATTTGCACCAATGGTTATTTTTAAAGGAAAGCTTCCCCAAGTTTAAGGAAAGCTGTGAAATAGACTACATGATACTAAGTGCTTGCTACAGGAAGGTTGGAAATTGTTCTCCCTGAGAAAATATGAGACAATAAACAAGATTAAAATATTTGAAAAAGGCATCTGTCCTGTAAAGAAATCACTTAGGAAAAAATGAATTCCCTGTAGAAAGTTTACTGGTTTCTAGCAGTACCTTAGGTTTTATACGAAAGCACTCCAGCAGAAGCAGTGCCTAGCAGACCAAGTAATGGAAAGTGAGTGGGAAATCCCACTGCGTACGGAATACGAACCTTGCGCCGGGGCTGCGGCCCAGTGGTAGACTACGTGCTCAGCGGAGCAACTGGACCCCACCTTTTCAGTGGAGGAGTTTCAAACCTAGCGAACATCAGCCTGAGGGACTAGGCGGCTTGTCTGCCCTGCTGCACTCTCCAGGGCCGCAGAGAAATGCTGTGGATATATTTTCAACCTGTCCGTACCGGGCTCAGTGTACACTTACTGTCTTAACTGAGACCTGGGTAGGTGCTGGAGCTCAAACACAGGTTATGTTCAGAACACTAACGCAGTCGGGGTTTTCAGGAGGTGGAGAATAGCCGCTTTCATAACGCAGCACGTTCCAGGCCTGTGCCAGGTTTAGCGAAAGCGACGAGAAGCTAAGCTCTGAACCACAGGCGGCGTCAGGGGCGGGTTTTCTGCTGAGAGAAGAGGAAGGTGTTCTGCACCCTAAGTGAAACTTGGTGGGACCTCAGCTAAGCACTGAACAGCAAAAGACAGAGGGTCTGCGCTTCACACGGAGGCCGACGCCGCGCTCGGTAGCTCGTCCCCAGGAGCCGTCAGCGCACACTGACCGGCTGGGTGGGGAAGCCTCCCTGCGGACTCACTTGAGCAAAGCCGCCCTCCCCGCCGATGCGCGGCGCAGGGCACTGCCACAGACAGAGGGCGCCCCCTTGGTGGACTAGGGCTGGCAGTGAGGGTCCAGGTAAGGGTGCACCCGGGCCGCTCCTTCCTGCGGGGATTTCTTCACGCCCTGACTTCTGCTACGACTCATCCCAAGTCGGGTTTCACAGGCTGAGCTCACCAGAACTCAAGCTTCAGGGTCCGTGCCGCCGCGGCGGGGACGGACGGCGCTTCTGCCTGGCGCGGGTCTGGGTGAGAAATGCGGCTCGGATGATCAAGGCCCAGGCCGGCCGAGCCCGCGTTTGGATTATTTCCCCCGCTCCCGCGCCCAGGTGTCCGCTTCCCTGAGCCACCAGGAACGGTCAGCGCCGATGCGCCCACGCTGGTTCTGCGGCGACACCTCGTGGTCACTGTTTCTTTAAAAAAAATTTTTTTTCAATTTTATCAAAAACAAAATTTCATAATAGAATAATAAGGGAATAACAGTACACCAGATATCACAGCCTTCAAAGTAGTTACTCAGGGCTGGGGATGTAGCTCAGCGGCATAGCGCCTGCCTGGCAAGCGCAAGGTCGTGAGTTCGATTCCCAGTACCAGGGGAAAAAAAAAAAAGCAAAGTAGTTACTCAGAGCCCCAAACCTAAACCCAAACTATTCTTACAAAAAAGAAACAGATGGTAACAAAACCTTTCTTTTCAAGGAACTCACTCTCCCTCCCTCTCACTCTCCTGAGCCCTCTCCTGTCTGTCCTCTTCCCTAACCTGATGCTCTTGTCCTTGTAAGGCCTGTTTTCTTCGTTGTGCTGGGACAAGATACAGAGACTTGTCTGCACTAGGCAAGGGCTCTAGCACTGAGCCACATCCCGCACCCCGGCTTTGAGTCTTCACTGAGTCTACCATAGACTACTGCTCCATCCAGTGACATAGGAATCAGCTAGGGGCTTGTGTGACTTAGACGTCTCTTCCCGTGCCAGGTTAAACACAGCCCAAAGCCCGTGTTTGTCTTCTTGTCACTCTCCTTGATTTTGGCCCAGATTTCTGATCAAAATAAATGGTCACACTGTCATATGTGCAAAATCATGAAAAAGTTGAGACACCAGGTGATGGAAGGTTAAGAAGACAGCTCAGCCATCACACACTGTGGTCAATATGGACATACTATATAGACATACGAGGAGATCACAGCCAAAAAAGGTCATTGAAATCAGGCTCACCGACACAGAACAGTGATCTGCCTACACTACAAACTATAGTAAGCACTTTCTGAGGTGATAAGGAACAAATTCCAGAAGGTAGTGGCAAACTGGTACTTACAATAATTATTAAAACAACACTGTGTAGAAACATTTGCCTTATTGGTGTAGTAAAAGTCACACAACGAGGTGGAAATCTCACATGACAGTGAGACGCACATGGGGAAGGAGTGTGTGAGCATAGCGGATGCTCTACCTCCGCACGCCGGCACCCAGAAGTCTGGAGTCCCACCTACCCTGCAGGCACCATGTAACCTGAACCCTGTTTATTCAGCCTGGGACTCTCTCTCCCCCAAAAAAGCTGCTCCTTTACGCATGAGACTAAGAATAAGGAGCCATTTTCCTGAGGTGCTGCTCCTCGGTCAGACTCCTCTGATGCAGTGTGCAGGAGCTCATGGAGTGGGTAATTCCACTGCTCATGCAGGACTGTGAAAGGACACGCTCTTCCTGTACCTCCCTTTCTCCACTGGGAAAGGGTGGAATCCAGTGACCCCTGCGTGTTTTCTGAGTCTTCCCGTGGTTTTGGCTTTGCAGATCACATCCAGTGACCACACAGGCTACTCTAGGCTGCTGGGCATTGGAGAGTGCTGGTGCCATCGTGGGAGGCTTATTTCCTGTTTACAAAAACATGTTTAAACCACAACGAATATGGAACATTTTAAAGATGTAGAATGGCAATGTCCACAAAGCTATCACTATGGAAACTCCAACAAGTACTCATCTAAGATAGCTGTACTATTTTCAGTACATTAGATAAGGAATAAATGTAGGATTAGAAATTTTTAAAAGGAAAATGAATGTACCGATCATAATCGCATAAAGGATCAAATTCGCACACAGAAATATTATTTTACATATTTGAAGGTAATACAGCCTCACATCTGAAGATAATACAGCCTCACCTGGGAAAAGATAATGCTGCTGATAATGAGGGTGTTTAGGAAGATTAAGGAGATGTAGTAGTGTAAATGGGAAAATATATGTCATTGTACCAAGCAATTTCAACAATCCTGTCCAAATGATAACAATCATCCAACAGAGGTTATGTTTCTCTATTTGTCACAGAGATTTGATTTAAAATTATTCTTTATCTTCACTGACACACCCAGAATGTACTTGTTTCAATATGAAGCGTTTAACATTGTGATATTATGTGCAAATGTTTTAATTCTTGATATCAAGGACCATCGCTAAACCAAATATGAGTGGAATCTGCTTTTCCATTCTTTAAGCTTCCCTCAGCACAGCTGAAAACTATTGTAAGGTCATTTTAGAGTAAAAGTTATGTTATTTGTGTACCTAGAAATTCTAGGACTTCATGGAGGCCACTTCTTCCAAAGACAGACTAAATTTTTTTGTTTAGGACATTGTCTTAACTCAACCAGCTGCATAAAATCACCACCAACCAGAAATTTAAAACAATAATCATTTCTTTTAATAGGTGTGGATGCTGAAAAGGTAAGAGGGACTGCTTCCTAGTTTATAAGTGAAAAAAAGTCTTAGTACTGCATCCTCAAAGAGCAGAATAATAAAGCAACTCTCTCTGGACTCTAGTAAGGAAAATTACCTAATTCATGAGGAGTCCATCCTCAAGCCCTTGCCTATTCTAATTATCTCATAAAAACAAAACTTCTATTGCCAACAAACTCAAGCTTAGACCTTGTCATATGACAATGGAGGAGGAACACAAAAATTCAGTTCACAAATGCTATTGTACTGGGTTGGAGTATAATCATAGTCTTCTCCCTAAGGACCTTGATCTGCTGTATGCAAGCTTAAGCCAAGCAACTACCAGAATTTTCTGGCCTTCATTTTTGCCATAGAAGAGATCAACAGGGATCCTCATCTTTTACCCAACGTATCTCTGGGCTACGAGTTCCATAATTTCCTTTACAGTCACTGGAGGGTCCTGGAGAGTTCCCTCATTTTGCTCACAGGACAGGATGAGATCCCCAATTTACTCCTGTAGGAGAGAGAGCAATTCTGTCGCAGTGCTAACAGGAGCATCATGGGCAACCTCTGCTCAAATTGGACCACTGCTGGAGCTCTACAAGTTTCCACAGGTGAGGGTTATGTGATGGGGAAAGATGAAACCATGTCTTTGCTGGGGCCATTACAAGCTGCCTAGAAGGGATGAAAGGAGGAGATTGGGTTTATGCATCATGGAAGTAGACAGTCTCAAACAGGAAGTAGACAGAGACTTGGTGGTTACTCATACTTTTTGTGTTCAGCCAAGAGGAGGGGCAGAAGAAAGTTGTAAGGGACAACATGAGTCAGAGACCAGCAGGGACCACCAGGCTTGTATAAAGGCAACATGGCATAAAATTTATTGTGCATGGGTGCAGACAGACAGAGGGTGAAAGGGCAGTCTGTGAGGTAGACAGAAAAGCAGAGCCTTTTCAACAGGGCTTGGACAAGGGGGTGTCAAGTTGAGAGATAAGGCAAAGTATGTGGTAGGGGGCTCAGGAACCTCAGGTGAGGACATCTGAGCAAATAACCACGGTCAAAGTTCACCAGTTCCTCAGTTTCAAAGTCCTCGGGGCATCTGGTATGAACATATAGATGTTTCCAGATGTCCTGTGCTCAGAAGATTTCATGTTGTCTTATCTCTTCATGACATCCTGCCCTGTGTTTGTCAGGGAACTGGGTTGGGTTTTGTCTGGGAGTCACACTGCTGCCGACAAACAAATTAGGTGCGGCGAAAGTCATGTCCAGGTCCAGCTTGACAAAAGTGAGGATGTGTTGTAGAAGTCTGAGTCTGATCAGCTATTTTATAAAAATCTTTTAGTGAATGAGGTCATTAAAAGTGGGAGCAGCAAGCGTCTCCTTCTGTTGCATCTGGCTGTTGCTACTCTTCAGGTCTGGTACTGGGGTGTGTCAACACCCTTCCTCATGCTGCTTCCAACTTCCTTTTCATTTCAGGTTACTTCCGGTTCTTTTGATCCTAGGCTTAGAGACACTGCCCAGTTTCCTTCTCTCTATCAGGTAGCTCAAAAGGACACATCGCTGGCCCTTGCCATGGTCTCCTTGATGATTCATTTCAGGTGGACCTGGGTGGAACTTCTCATTACAGAAGGTCAGAAAAGTCTTCAGTTTCTCTCAGATATAAAAGCAGAGATGGACAGGAATGGCGTCTGTGTTGGATTTCTACAAATGATCTCAAATCCTCTTATGTCATATGTCTCAAATATGCAGCACAAAAATAGCCTGATCAAGGAACCAATGTCAGTAAATGTGGTTATTATTTACTATGATAGTGACGGTCTAAATGAAGTCGATGTTGATATCCGGCAATATTTAGTGACTTGGGGAGTCTGGGTGACAAACTCCCAATGGCATGCTGACATGGCTGGGAGAAATTTCATCCTTGACTCATTCCACGGGACTCTTATTGTTTCACAGCACCATGAGGAGATTCCTGGTTTCAAAAATTTTGTCCAGACAGCTAATCCTCCCAAATACCCAGAAGACACTTACCTCACTATGTACTGGTTCCAGACTTTCCATTGCTCTTTCTCTGACTCTGATTGCGAACTGAAGGACTGTGCACCCAGTGCCTCTTTGGTGCAGCTGCCTGTGAATCGTTTTGACACAGCCATGAGTGACGGGAGTTACAATATATACAATGCTGTGTATGCTGTGGCCTACGCCCTCCATGCGATGCTTCTACAGCAAGGACAAAGGGCACTCGTGGAAACCAGAGAAGCAATGGTGTTTGCCCCCTGGCAGGTAACGTGTCTTCCACGGGGTGATATGTAGCATCATCAAGGTACCTTACTTAAGTTATTACACATGTGCTCCACCCAAGGAGCTTAAGAATCTTTCTTCAACAGTGTAAGAGACTATGCACCAGTCTCATGAATAAGGTAAATCTTGACCTGGGTTGAAATGGTCATCAAGAAAGGAGCCACTGGCAAGCAGGATATACATACAAGGCAAAGTCACTGCTCTAATTTAAAGGACGTCAGTGCCACATCCACCTAGTATTTTCATTAGAACAATCCAAATATTTACCAAGAATTTCTTAAAGCCTAACAGAGAAACCTGTCGTCCTTTATGAACCTAAATGGCATTTAATGGTGTAATGCACACATTGTATCAGTTTTCTCATTCCATTCTTCATCCACTTTTGGAACTGATAACCACATTTTGTGGGCCGGGGATAGAGCTCAGCAGCACAGTGCCTGCCTGGGAAGTGCAAGGTCCTGTTTGATTCCTGGTACAAAACACACACACACACACACACACACACACACACACACACACACACAATTTTGCAGGCAGCTACGATGAGAACAATCCAAATGAAAACGGTTGTTAGAACATTGATCACACAACTGATTTGACCTAAAATCCATTTATTGTGTTTATGAAGTGGGCATAGATGACAGATTTCTCCAGAAAGTAACATTTTAAGAATAATACAATATTTAGTCCTCCATAGGTTTTCATTTGTTTTACTTCACTGATGGCAGCGTTAACATTGCATATGGAAGGCCAGGGATATAGCTCAGCGGCACAAGTGCCTGCCTGGCAAGCGCAAGGTCCTGAGTTCAATTCCCAGTACCAAAAAAAAAAAATTGCATATGGAAAGGAATGAAAGAGAAGCTGTTGCTTTCCTCATTCAAGTTTTCTGTCTTAATTCTGTCTTAATCCCTGTTCACGTAGGATGATGTCTCTTTTAGCTGCACCCTTTTCTGAAGAACACACAATTTAACAATCCTGTTGGAGACCAAGTGAACTTGGATGACAGAAGGAAACTGGATGTAGAATATGACATTTTGAACTTCTGCAATTTTCCAGAAGGCCTTAGACTTAAGGTCAAAGTAGGAACATTTTCCCTACATGTTTCACTTGATCAAAGATTATCTGTATCTGAAAATATGATCGAGTGGGCCAGAGCAATTACAGAGGTACGCTGGGCATAATCATACTGCACTTTGTGAACCACAAATACCCGGAATAATGTTATAGGCTTAGTGCCCCCAACTTTGCTTATGAAATTATATACAAAATTGGACAACTTCCTTTTTAACCTGAAGAAATTTCTTATTTAATATGCTCTTATGAAAGAGAATGGAGGATATTTATTTAATTACCTTTTTAAATATATGTATTTAGTATTACTAAAAGATTGAGATTTAATCATAAAACTGTGTATATGTATGTGTACAAATGAAGTGTATCCCTCTAGTCCTGAAGGGTTAAGTAAAGTCTAAGAAGTCATCATTTTATAATTTTTTCCTCAGACTCCCCGCTGGGTGTGCAGTGAGAGCTGCAATCCTGGACTTAGAAAAAGCCCTCGGGAGGGAAAGGCTGCCTGCTGTTTTGATGCACCCGTTGCCCAGAGAACAAAATCGCCAATGACACAGGTAAGAATTTGCCTTTTAGACAAAATTTCCACCTTTCTTTGATATTCTCCCTGTCCATTCAGGAAATGGAAAACATTTGTAGAGGACAACAATGACGAAATTCTTCCTTCTTTCACTAAGACATTCATTTGTTGCACTCAGTACAATTAGTCCTTGAAAACACACTTTCTTAAGGGCTGGGGATTTAGCTCAGCGGCAGAAGCGCCTGCCTGGCAAGTGCAAAGTCGTGAGTTCGGTTCCCGGTACCAGAGAAAAACCAAAAAGAAAAAAGAAAACACACTTTCTGTCCATTAAACTACACTGGCTCGTTTTTGTTTTCTTGTCTTCTTTTCCTCCTATTCTTTTGGCACTGCGGAGATTGAACAAATAGGTGCCCTGCCACTGAGCTGCAGTAGCGTTTTTAATTTATTTTGAGACACTTTCTCACTAAGTTGTGTCAGCTTGGCCTAAAACTTGTCCTTCTGCCTCAGCCTACTGAGTAGCTGGGATGACAGGTATGTGCCCCTTCTGAAAATATTACTTCTCAAGAAAATTGTTTTACACCAGTTTTAAAGTTTCACCTTCATCGTGTTTATAATACAGTATTATTAAACACGAATTCTACATTCTTTGAAAGTACTTCAGATTACACTGAAGACAAAAATTTGGCATGCCCTTAGTTTTCTATTGTTCTCAACACAAAGCAGGTGTTCAGAGAGCTTGTAATTGGTTTGAGACAGAATATGTCTTTGGTGTACAGCATGCTTATAGTATAGCGTCACCTCAATTGCTGGATTTTATCCCTGCTTGTCTAGAATTTATATGTCAGTATTTGAAATGTGTCCTGAGTTAGTCTATGACATACAGCTGCAATGACAATGTTCACACAAAGGAATTTAATAAGTGCTGATATCTATATTTTTGTGAGTATGTCTGAGATACTTTACAGAGACAGTAGCATTGGTGCTCTATCAGAGAGATGATGGATTGTGTAAATTCTTGTTAGGATAACAGTGCCTGAAATGGTATATTCCCTATTTTTGTAATATTCGAAGGCTTAAAGTGAGGCTCCAAGTCAATGAAACATAGGTAATAAAAGATGCATGTTAGGACATGGTGTAGAAAAGTTACAGAAATCCAATGCTGAAGATGTTTGTGTAACGTAAGTACTACTTTGGATATGCTTGAATTTATACTAAATTGTGACTTGGTGGAATCATTGTTCTACTGCAAATTTTCTAATTTCTTTTTCTGGCTGATACAATTATTTCGTTTTACAAGATACTTGATATGATTTCAAATTTGCTTTGCAATATTGACTATGCCATGTATTGTGTAGTTAACTTGGGTTTATATTCTTTATAGAGATTGGAGATAAGATACAGTACTTTTATTTAAATGTTTCAGATACACATACAGAGAACAATGTATCTAATATATCAAGTACTGAATATTTCTGGTTCATGAAATACACTCTCAATAATTTCTAGTTTATAGAATAGATTATAGCATAAACTATCTGTAATAGAAAAACTATCTGTAATTAATAAATTATCTGTAATTGAAAATACTGCTTCTCAACTCTTGTGTGTTGAAAGTAATCCTGTCTCCTTAGAGACAAAGATACACTCTATATTATGTATATTTACATGTTACTATGTCTATTTAAATGAAAAAGGATGAAGTTCTACATTTAAATATTCATCAGAAACTAGAGAAAAAAGAACAAATTGAAAGAAAAAATATAAGAAACAAAATGCTAGTGTTTCTTAAATTAAAAGCCATACATAGAGAAAATAAGCAAAAATCATGTTGATTCTGGGGAGTAAAATGCAACTGACACCCCTTAAGACATTTGATCAAGAAGAGAAAAAACAATACAATATCATAACCCAAAGAGGGTCATTTATAAAGGTCTATAGAAAAATTATATAGAAATATAGTACAAATAATTTCAAGTCTATTTGAAAGTTAACTTAAAATTTAAAAATCACAGGAGATGGTAACATATTTACCCTAAGAAAAATTAAAAATCTCTATAGTACCATGTCGTTTTATTCAGGGTGTCAGGTCCCGAGAACGAGGTGCCCACAGATGAAAAGAAAAAGTAAGAGAGACAAGAAAAACAAGAGAAGCAAAAGTCTGCAGCCTTTCGGACTGCAGCCTCAAATACCAAATTCAGTCACCTTTTATTGAGCAAGAACCAAGGGCATAGCTAGTACAAATGGGCGGATACCAAACATTTCAGTAAGGATAATTAAAGGATTATCCTTCTCCACATGTAATCCAACACACGCCTGTAATCCCAGCACTCAAGAGGCTGAGACAGGAGGATCATAAACTCAAGGTTAATCCGGGCTATATAATGAAGCCTTATCTTAAGAAACTCTAACAAATAATAAACAAATCATTATGTCCTCAACACATTCTAATCAAAGAATGTCCTTCTCCACACTACCATATGTACTAACAATCTGGAGTCCATAATTTAATATCTCCCTACAATTCTTATACCAATTAAGAGTATACTAAGTGGTAAAATTTATAAGCATTCAAGAGCACAGTAATACTGAGCTAATTGAAACTCCTCCAGCAAAAAGAAAAAGTGCAACATGAACAAATCACTAAGTTTGGTTTATAAAATAAAATAAAATGCTCCTATGTTCTGAGAAAAGAGATAATATCAAAAAATGAAGAAAAATATAACTAAATTGAATACCTTTCCATGACTTACAACTAAACAACAACAACAATAATTCTCACTATATTAGGAGTAGTAGGAAACTGTCTATATCCCATAAATGGTATTTATATTCATTCCCCTAAATAACTCGCATTTTGTGGTTCAAATCTGAAAACAAAAATGATACCAATTTCCCATGTGATCACTTCTACCAGACATTTCACTAAAAATTTTGGCCAATGCAGCAAAGTCCAGGAAACACATAGTAAAATAATTGCATAATATATGTGCACTTTTGGATAAAATTTTTGATAAACACTATCAGGCACAGAATGGTGGCCTTTTGGATCAAAGGTGAGGTCCACACAAAGTACATCCTGGTTCCTTTTCCCAGCCTGTCACAGTGTGGCCACCAGCATGGTCTTTACCCATCCCAGGTGAAAGGCCCTGTGCATGTGAGAAGACCTCCCCGTGCCTGAGCACAAACCTGCTCCCAGGTCGGGCTCCGCCCTTCTGTACCCCAGTCAGGAGTACCACACCTTATGAGCAGGAGCTTTCCCAGCACATCTCCCGGGCACAGAGGATGCCAGCAGAGGAAAAGCAAGGCCGTCATGCTGAGGAAGAGCTCAGGCTATGGGCGCTGCTCCATGCACACACCCTGCTGTTTCTCAATCCTGTTTCACTTTTATTTCATTTTGAAGCACCATGCTTTTAATATGCTGATTATAAACATTTATAAGCATTATTTGGTACATAGTTTTCTATTTTTCTTTTCAAGTTTCACTACTGCAATTTGTCTGAGGCTATTTTTACAGTGTTCTCTCCCGTATTGCCTTTAGAAGTCTAGCATTGGCTGGCCTCTGCAATCATATTGCTCATTTTAGGATCGCAGGTATTTAGTTCATGGGTTAATTTGGTGTTATGGACTGTGTGTAGATGTCTCCCCAAAGCCACCTGCAGTCGTAAGTGGGGCTTTTCAGAGAGGGCTGGATCTAGAGTGTGATGCTGGGATGAAGGGTGGGTGATCACTAAATCAGTCCACTGATTGGTGTAGCACCACTCTAATCCTGGCAGCCCAGATAGAGTATAACAGGAGTAGAAAAAAGGTGCTGAGGTCGCTTGCTTGCGCTCACCCGCCTGCTCGCTGTGGGCTAGTTCTCCTCTGCGATGCCCCTCTGCCACGCCCCTCTGCCACGCCACCCTGCCTTGGCCCGGCCAACCGTGAACTGAAACCTCTACAGAGTGTGAGCCAAACAAACCTTTCCTCTTTCAACTCTGGGTGTCAGGTATTTTGTCTCAGCAGTGAGAAAAGTAACTAAGACATCTGGGGAAGAACTAGTAGATGTACAGTAGTCTGTGTTCCCATCCATGGTCAGATGTCTCGATTTCTCCTTGTTTAATCATCCACTGTTCATACAAGACATATGGGTAAATGATGTCTACAACACAGATGCAATAAATTAATGTTTACCCCTGAATATTTTTATAATTTGGGGATAATGTGTACTCTTTTCAATCCTAAGAATTTCATTCTACTGGAATAAGGGCATGAAGCACTCTTATTTGCATAAGAAATCTAAGCATACATATAGAAAAGAAAAGATTTTATTAATTTATATAGATCAATATATGTAAAACATTTTAATTTTCATCTATTTTGGCAGCAAAACCAATTCCTTGTACATTCTTCTGTCAGGTTTAATTGCTCCTAGTCTAGATTTGCATTACGAGCAGCATATGTTTATAACAGATTAATAATAAGTGCAAAAATATCTCAACTTATATTCCAAAATGTTGACAAATGAATTTAATCACATTAATGTGATCAAAATAATTGTTTGTTATTTTGGCAGAATTTATAATTCATAAACATGTAGTAAAATAATTGCATAATATATGTGTACTTCTGGATAATTTTTTTTTTTTTTAGTTTTTTTTTATTTTAAGGATAAAAGGAGGGAAACATTAACAGACATACAACATTTTACAACATATCACAAGCACAATACAGACAATAC
>NW_004955524.1:3733033-3750848 GCF_000276665.1 Chinchilla lanigera | reverse complement strand
CTGTCACAGTGTGGCCACCAGCATGGTCTTTACCCATCCCAGGTGGAAGGCCCTGTGCATGTGAGAAGACCTCCCCGTGCCTGAGCACAAACCTGCTCCCATGTAGGGCTCCACCATTCTGTACCCTGGTCAGGAAATCCTCCCACACCCTATGAGCAGGAGCTTTCCCAGAACATCTCCTGGGCACAGAGGATGCCAGCAGAGGAAAAGAAGGCCGTCATGCTGAGGAAGAGCTCAGGCTATGGGCGCTGCTCCATGCACACACCATAACTTCCCCCATAGGGGACAGTAGTAACAGATGGCAAGCAAAAAGCAGAACTATACCTGGCCAGGTCTTGGAAGCCCCTGAATCTTCCACTCCACAGTCAGTGTCCAAACTGGAGGTTTGTGTGGGGACCCTGCAGGGTGGCTCTCGGGTGGACCAGAAGCACATTTCTGTTCTAACCACTGCTGCAAACATTCGTGATGACACATTTTGTGTGTGTCCAAACTGGCACATCCACAGCTCTGCTCCCAAGAAGGGTCTCCTGCCAGTGAGACCTGCTCTGTTCTGAGACTTTAGGCCTGGACCAGCTGGTATAGCACCCACCTCTCTTGTCCAACACTCTTCTGAGCTCCATCACATGGACAGTAAAAGCCTACAACCAGCCCTGTTTATCATTTGATGTGTTGGCTTCTGGGGCATGGGGGCTTAGACAGTCCCTGCAGAAATCCTGTCTGAGGCAGTTTGAGGTGGGACTTGGAGTATGGATCTCAACTCATGCCAGCTGCAGGGACTGATTCAGAATGAGAAGAGGAAATAGTGGCTTCTCAGCCTAGCAGGGAGGACATACTTCCAACTGTCATGCTGCCCTTCCATTCCTGAGATATTCACAAAGACACCAAAACACAGGTGTGCTCAAAGGTTCCAGAGAGATGATTACCCAATCGGGGATGATGAGGAAGCTGAAGAGCAGGTGTAAGATGGGGAGCCCCACACTCCAGACCCTCTCTGACCTCTTGCACAGGCACAGGCTCTTCAGGCTCCTACAGCCCACATGTTCCCCTGGGGAGCCCCGCTGCTATCAGTCACCAGCTGTGTGTCCTCATGCCAGTCTCTTAACCTCTCTGTGTCACATTTTCCCCACCTCCAAGATGCTGGTAGTAAGAGATGTAAGTGTGCCTGCTAGAGAGCGGATTTTCAATAAATACAGCCCTTACCTAGGACTCAGACAAATGCCTCTGCAGTTAGTCCCACATCTCACATCCCTTCTCAAGGCACAGAAATAGTATCAGCTGTACATATATGAATGACAGAAGTAATGCACACTGACCAGGCTCAGTGTGAGGGAACAGTGACAGCTGTACTTGCTGCATGCTGACCGTATTCCACAGACCTTCCATGTACCATTGTCACCACTGTCCTAGCGGCCAGCCACTACTGTCAACTTCATGTCACTGACATGGAATCCAAGGCACAGGAGGGGAAACTCCCTTGCCTAGTAACACAGCTACAGCCACAGAGCTGAGATTTGCTCCTCCATGTCCTGGCTTTGGAGCTCATAGGCATCACCAGTGTGTTACCCTTGGTCCCCAGAGAAAAGCAGAGCCGCCTTGCCTGTCTCTCAGCACTGCCCACATTTCCCGTTCTTGACAGCCATTTCCCAGCATGCACACATATGTGCACACACATATAAAACTTTGTATGCCTGCACATATTCCATCAGCTCAGCACGCACACACATGACAGTGCTTCAGTGTAAGCATGTGTGCCTGTAAGGTGAGCAGTGGCACTGACATACTGCTACCACAGGGCCCCAAAATTCTGAGGCCCCAGTGACCACTTGTCACTTGCTCTAGGTCTTGTACTTGGACCAATACAAGGTACTTCCACAGGGAGTAAAGCACAGACTGTGCTCCCCTGCATGACACCTTGCTTCCTTCTTCCGTGTGTCAGTGAAAAGTAGTGGGTCCCAGATGACACGCAGCTGGATCACAGGGTCCACAATAGCTGCCTGTGTTGATCACAACCCCGATGGTGACCATGGCAACCACATACCTCTAAGACAAGCTGCAGGTCCTCTGCCCCCGTGGATCTTAAAAGGCAAATCACCATAGGTTATATCAGCTTCTTTTCCCTTCCCTGCTTGGGGACAAATGTGCACACACACACTCACATGCTCACCCACTCACACCCCACGCTCGCCCATTCACTTGCAAAGCTCGAGATGATCACGAGGTCTCACACCGAGCCGTGCACATTCACAGGATCACTCATCTACCCACGCACACATCTACTCTCACATACTCACCACAGCAGACCCCCGCCCGGACAGAGAAGAAATGGACCAGAAGCACAGCCAGTGACCGCAGCGGCAGAGACAGAGATCACGGCGAGCCTGAGCTTGCCAAATGAGATGAACAAGCAACAGCTCTAGGCAGCAGCACCTTGAAAATAAGGATGTCACCAAGATGCCCAACTTCCCCAGACCCGGACTAAAAGTTTCCCACTCCTCCCTGCCATACTCCTCCCCTATACAAACACCCCGATAAAACCTTCCCCTTGCCGGTTGCTCTGGGCCAATGGTCTTACCGCCCTTGGCCCGCCTGCACCCAGGCTATAATAAACTTTGCTTATTGCTTCAAAGACGTCTGATTTGGTGGTCTCGGTCGCGCCTCAGTTCATCTTAACAACCACCTGAGGGCGGGCTGAATCCTCAACAGCAGGATGCGTGGTGCAAACAGAGGAAGCTGCAGTAGTCCAGGCCCCGGGGGCCCGCAGTACAGAAGTTTGCGCCTTCAGAATTTGGTGCTTTTCCCAGGCACCCCCGCGGCTGTAGAGACCGCCCTGCCACGCATGCGCGACAGAACCCACCGGCACCGCCCATGGGGTGTGTCGCTGCCCCGGAAGTCACTTCAGAGTGCTCGCAATTTCCGGTCATAGAATACCTCCCACACTGAGGTAAGAAAGGGGGATTAGGAGTACTGTGGACTCCAGTCCACCCACGTCACAGGAGATGAAGTTAGGGCTGTCCTGTCGCCAGTCCCTGCTCCCCTGGCCCGACAGAGGGATGGCGGAGGAGACCAGGTGGGCAGGACAGCGAGGTCGGAGCCCTGTGTACAGCGGAGCGGGCAGAGGCGAGAACTCAGCAGAGCAGCGGCGGGCGAGGCGCTGGCAGGGAGCGAGGCGGGGCTGGTGGAGCCAACTGCGCTGGATACTTCGGTACATGTGTGGAATTGGTCGAGACTCAGCCAGGACCCGGGGCCAGAAAGGTGACCATGCAGTGCCCTGTGTGAAGGGTGTCAGAAGAGGAGAGAGTGGGCAGGGCGCAATGCAGTGAGTGGGCGGTACCAGTCGGACTCAGCCTATCAGGGCAAGTTGCGCTGTAGGGCGGGGCAGAATCTGCCTGGGGAATGAGGCCAGTGGAGCCCAGGGGATCAGACTGGTTCATAGGGAAGCTGCCCACATTTCCTGAGTTGGAGCCCGGTGAAGTGGAGGGGAGTTGAGCAGGTGAGAAGGTGAGGTGGGCGGGGCCTCCTGGAGGCCTTGGGAGTGGGAGAGAGGTGACTGCTATGGAAATCCCCTCAGAAATCACCTTTGGACCCCACGCTTTGAGATGCAGGAGGAAAGCAGGCTTCTTGCTCTCCCCTGGCTGAGATATAATCTCAGACAGACTCCTTTCCACTAGGGCCTCAGTTTACCTGTTTATAAATGTAGAACGTAGAACGTGGAATGCTCCCCCTCCTTTCTTTCCATCCACTCATGGGTGGTGTGGACTCTCCTGGTATCCATGGATCGGATGCTGCGTCTTCCGCTGGGGTCCATCTGTTGGGTGCACTTACCCTGGGAGAGTCTGGGGAATGGCATTGCAGACACCTGTTTTTCCAGAAGGATAATTGTCCGTGGTTCCTTCACAGAGGTATCTCCTGTACCTGGGACGTCCGAGGGTAAGTGCTTGATGCAAATCCTCAGGCTATAGCCTGGTTAGGTCCCCAACGTTGCCTTATTTACACCCACATCCCACTGTCCTTGTGCCTGGGCAGTGGAAGAACATAAGTGGGAGATAGACTTGGTCATTTCCAGGGCAACATCACTCACCTCACTGTCGACATCTGGAAATGAGGAAAATAGCTCATGTGACTCCTGCTGGTGGGAAACCACCCCAACTTCATTATTTGCCAAAGGAAGGCTTCTTGATGGATGGGGCACAGGATCTGTATTTTGACAGTAGGCTCATTTAGTCTTTCACAGATAAATACTCTCCTTCTACTTTTACATAAAACACTTATGTACCAGGCACTGTTCTAAGCGGAGCAGATCACCAGGAATCCCCGGCTCTGTTCCGCTAGAAGGCTGCTGCTCTGGTGGTCTGACTCAAGAATGCAGGCAGTAGGCAGGCCTGGGGGACTGATGCCTTAGGCATCTGATGTGTTGACACCATCCATGGCTACACTTCCACGGCTGAATTGTTCCAAAGCACACCTCTGACCTTGTCACTCATCTTCCAAAACCCCTTTCCTGCGTATCACATAAGCAGGGGCTAGCCCCTGCCTGCTTCTCCAGTGCTATCTCCTCATTATCCCCCAGATTTTAGGAACATCTGGTTGCTCACCCCTCCCAGTGCATACCCTGCCCTCTGATCTGTGTGGTCCCCACCCCTTTTTAAAAGTACTGAGCTACATATTGGACACTAGAGGGCACCAGAATTGTGTGTATTTTCTTGTCTAATGACCACTGGAGTCTTGGCATACTGGTGTCTTGGTTACTTTTCTCTTGTTGCTGGGATAAAATACCTGATACCCAAAATCAAGGAAGGAAAGGTTTATTTAGCTCACAGTTTGTGGAGGTTTCAGTCCATACTTGGCTGGCTCCAAAGCATAGTGGCACATGGCAGAGGGCAACTGTTCATGGTGGAGGAAGACGGCAAAGCAACAAGAGCAAAAGGGAGAAGTGGTGGCAAGCAGCCTCTTTCTCTCCCTTACATATGCAAACTATCTGCCCCAGGGCGGTATAGCACTCACACCCAAGAATCAAAAACTCTAAAAGCCCGCCCCATGACTGCATGTGGCTTTCAGGGACATCTAGACACAAACCATAACAACTGGCTTGGTTATTTGCAATTTAGGGTAGCCCCTTAGCACTTGTTTTATAAGCAACCTGTATTTTTACTGCAGCTCCAAGCGAATTTTATATGTGCAGTTAATTTTTCAGCTTTGAACAGGAAAGGGAATACTATGACTTGTATTCTCCATTGTGTTTTACCTCATCGTTTCTGTGAAGAACAAAAGCCATGCTTTCATTCAGCAGCCACGTAAGGCTCTGAATTTACTCATGGTCTGGTCCTGTAGCTTCCTGAAATGGTACCAAGGTGGAGGGATTCCTTCCTCTCTGATATGTGCTGATTTTGATAAACCAAGAACCAATTAAATACAGGATTTTCCCCCCAAAATTTCCATTTCTTTTTAAGCAAGTACTATGTAAAATCAGATATTGTGCTATGCTTATTTTAAAGCAGAATTTCCTTTGTTTCAACTGTGTAAGAGTGCATACACTGCCCCCATTTTAGTAGTGATCAACAAAGTTTGTATTGCATACGAAATCAAAACAGTAGGTGTTACTTGGTCTTTGCTGGCATGGCACAAAAGGACATTTCATCCTTTATACATGACTTCTCTATAAATAGAATCTGTTATGGTAAGACAGTTACTACAAAGATAACAGTAGTGTTTATTTTACTTCCCAATGTAGACTTTATCTTGCTGGTCCTGTACTGCAATGTACATAATAAGTTATGCACATAAAGTTTCTGTTTTTTGACTTTAAGCAAAGATTGTCCCAGGGCAAATGGCTAGGAATATTAGTGAGTCTTCCCAGAATATTCTAGGAAGATTTGAAGGGAAGTTACTGGGCCTGAGGGTCCATTTTAGGATGGCTCCTTCAGGTTTTCTGGGGGGGGGGGGTTGGTTTTGTTTTTTTGTTTTTTGTTTTTTGTTTTTTTTTTTGGTTTTTTTCCAGTACCGGGAATTGAACTTGACCTTGCGCTTGTCAGGCAGGCTCTGTGCCACTGAGCTAAATCCCCAGCCCCCTCAGGTTTTGTTTTGTTCTGCATCTCAGTTTGTTTCTTCCTCTGTAAAATCATACTCATGATCTCTACTTAGTGGAATTGCGGCAATTCAGTGAGACCTAGTGTGTGAAAAGGCTTTGAGGGCTGTGCTGCTGGGGGTGGGACAGATGGGCTCCTGTTACACCATGTGGCACTTTGGGTGCTATAGAGGATGTGCCCATTTCTCCTGCAGGACCAGACCTGTGGCCGGGTACATGGCTTTGTGAGTTGAGCTCATTTGTATTTTAGTGCTATTGTGCTCCTGTCCATGTAGCCTAGGGCACAGTCTCCCCAACGGTTGTGTCAGTTGTGTGGGTAGAGGCCAAATTCATGTGAGGAGCCTGTTGACTCCCTCTCCCAGACATTTTCAGCTCCTAATTCCCTGGCTGTCAGTGGAGCCCAGCCCCTACCCACTGTCCTGTCCAAGTGCTTCTCTGGCAATCTCCTGAGTGAAGATGAATGCCCCCACCTCAGTGTGTCTGTGACTGATGTCTTTGGGCATCTCTTGTTCCTCCTCCCACACTGGGCCTCCCAGTTTCTCTCAAAAAAATGAGCTTGTGTGTTAATATACTGTGCAGCCTCTTTCCTGCTAACATGTGCAGATTCTAATGAAATCACTCAGGGCATAGGCCGTCACACACAGCACATGACTTGGTTTTAAAAGCTGCCAGCATCTCTGCTATGCTGACAGGTTGAAATCCTTCATTAGAAAAATGAGCTGCTTTCCACCTGCAGGAGGATGGACGTGGAGGCGAAGCCTGCTCAGGCCTGAGAGTGATTTCTGTCCTTTAAGGGATCATTCCTTAGGACTCCCTGGATCTCCACCCTGGCTATGGTTTGGAGTTCAGCATCCATCAAATATGTCACTTCTCTGCTGTGCAGTCACTTGAGCACCTTCCTCTACTCTCCGAAGGAGCTGTCTGGACCCAGCATCCCTTCCTGGCGAATCTAAGAAATGTTCCCAAAATGCACCCCCCCCATCTTTTTACCCTTGAAAGGCTGTAAGCATGGAAGCCAAGTCTGGTGAGCTAAAGTTTGGAGGAATGGATGCCCTTTCCAGTGAGGAGACTTCAAGGGGTCACCACCCCCTTCTGATGGTTAATTGTGTCACCTTAAATAAGAAATGCCTAGCAGATTAGATTAGCACAGTTTTGAGTTGATGGAGACCACTACAAAGCAGCCCTGAGCAGGATTTAAATTAATCCATGGGCTTTTCATGTTTACTTCTGAGTCTGTCCAAGCCCTGGATTCCTTGTCTGGAGTGGGCTATGGACTCATAGTAAGTGAACCTCCATGAGTCACTAATCCCTACTGAAGCCTGTAGTGGTGGATAAAGCCAGAAGCCTCATAGGACAAGACAAGATCACACCCAAGGACACCTGGATCTGATTTCAACCAGATAAAGACTATAGCCTCAGGCATCTCACTCCTGGATGGATTAAATTAATACCTTACTTGGAGAAGTCCTTGAGTGGTTCTGCCCTTCTTGAGTACTCCCCTCCCTTCTTCTGATAACTAAACAAATACAGGCCACCCAGAGGTCTTGGTCTTAGCCCCAAGAGAATCTCAGATTCTGTGAGAGGTCTTTGATCCTCCTGGAGCCCTG
Organism: Chinchilla lanigera; assembly: GCF_000276665.1. Taxonomy (NCBI): domain Eukaryota; kingdom Metazoa; phylum Chordata; class Mammalia; order Rodentia; family Chinchillidae; genus Chinchilla; species Chinchilla lanigera. The sequence goes on along the minus strand of NW_004955524.1, from coordinate 3,743,159 downwards.
AAGTCATGCCACTTGCCTTTTTATTTAGCCTTCACTGTACACTCCTTCAGTAGATTGAGGACCTGATCAGCCTGCAGTAACTGAGGGATATTATTAACCTGATACTGAGCGTGTTTGCTTGATGATTTAACTGAAGACGGAAGAACCCCCTTGAATGTGGTGGCACTGCAGTAGATCTGTAGCCTTGATGGTATAAAAAGGGAAAAAAGAAGGAAGTTTCACTTTTGATCCTTCAGAAGCTTTGCCTTCACCTTCAGGCATTTTCCTCCAGACTTCCAGTGCAGACTTCTGCCTTCCTGTACAGAACCTCAGCTTCCTGATACAGATTCACAGGGGACTCTGCAGTGAGCTCCAGGTCATCCATCTTTGACTGCATCCTCCTCTCTCCAGGGTGCAGATGGACTTTTGCATTTTCTGCCCCATAGATAGTGTTTTATGTTAAATATGTTCTAACACATGCGGCCACCTCCATTTCTCTCTGCTGTTTCTTAGCAATGCTCCATCTTGCCCAAGCAAAAGGCCTGTTGTTCCCCATTCCTTCTTCTGTCTCATTTGCATTTTCTTTGTAATCCTCAAGTTACTTTTCTCATTACTGGAACAAAAAAAACTAACACCCACAAGTTAAAGGAAGCAAAGTTTATTTCAGATCACAGTTTGTAGAAGTTTCAAGTTCTTGGTGCCTGGCTACAAGGCAGGACAGCATGGCAGACAGGCATGGCAGAGAGAAATAGTCCCTGGTGTGGCAGACAGCAGCAGCAACAGCCTGCCTTTCCTTTTATCCCATTCAGGCTTCAGATCCTTTGGGTGGTGCCATCCACGCATAGGTTGGGTCTTCTGCCTTAAGTAAATCCATTCAGGTACATCCAGCTGTTATGGTTTATGTCTGTGTGTCCCCTGCAAAGCCTCATGCGACCACAGGGCAGGCTTTTAGAGTTTGATTATTATGGGTATGAGAGCTACACCCACCCCGGGGTGGATAGTTTGCATATGTAAGGGAGAGGAAAAGAGTGCTTGAGGACATTCCTCCGCCATTCTGCCCTGGTGTGTGGTTGTTGCTTAGCTGTGTTCTGCCGCCCTGAGCAGTAGTTCTTTGCCATGTGCCACTCTGCCTTATAATCTGCCAAGTATGGACCGAAACTTCCATGAACTGTAAGCGAAATAAACCTTTCCTTCCTTAATTTTGGGCATCATCTATTTTGTCCCAGCAGCGAGAAAAAAGTAACCAAGACACCAGCACTATGCTAATTCCATTCAGTGGACTAAGTTAGTACCACACACACTTAATCCCAGTGTCACACACCCCAGATCTAGGCAGCTCTGAAAAGCCTCACCTACAAGCACACGAGGCTTCGGGGGGACCTCTAGATTCAAGCTGTAACACTCAGTTCATCCTGAACTTTCCCTCTCCTGACACTACTTTCTGAGGTAAGTGTTTGTTGCTACATGCTTTTTCCAGCTTTCTTGTTGCAGCCAGACACACACAATCACACTCCCACACTTGCTGTCATGTGCACAATCATTCATCCATTCAACTGTGGAGACTTCACACAGAAATCATTTAGGACCTCACTACCGAAATAAGGAAGGATAAGGTACAGGGCCACCAGCAGTGGGAGGGGACATCAGAGAGGTCCTTCTGAAGGGGGGACACTGCACTGCTTTGTGGAGGATATGATGCTAACCAGTAATGCATCTCATCAGAGCTGCTGTTTACTGATCCTTTACCAGGTGCAGGCTGAGCCTACCATGTGCACTGGTTTTTTTGCTCCTCCCATAACATGACCAGCAGAGATTTTTTGTTCCCATTTGCAAATGAGGATACTGAGGTCTTCAGAGTTAACTCACCTAATGTGCAGCCACTCTGGGCAGTGGGGCCAGGCTAGGAACCCAGGTGTGTTAGCCTATAAGGCCTGCCTTGAGCCTACCTGGCTACATGCACAGCCCTCACCAGGCAAAAGGGACAGGAAATGCATCTCCAGGCTCAACAAAGAGCAGGAAGAAAGGCACAAAGGCAAGATGAAGCAGAGGGAGATCATTGGTGGGAGGTCAGCCATGTGGCCTTGCTCAGTGGGAAGAGACGCGTGGATGGAGCAAAGGCCCCAGAGGAAGTGTGGCAGCCAGGGAGTTATGCGGGCTGTCACCTAGATTTTAGGCTGGGGGCTGCTAACTTCACAGGCTGAGCCTAGACACACACTCCCTGCATCTGTGCATCTTCCAGTTGTGCCCTGAGAGTCTCTCTTTGGATGTGGGTGTTTCATGTGGCATTCTGAGCCCACAGGACAGTGAACTGCCCTGCCATAGAGCTGGCAAGGGCACTCTTTTCTCACTTCTATGTTTTCGAAATCATTGTGTATTTCAGCTTGTGTCACTGCAGATTCCTCACTTTCTGACCCATTGGCTTTAAATATCAAGAGAGGAAACTATGCTGCATTTGTAGTTTTCAGTAATATGCTGTAAATGTACTCAGATACTATTCCAGTGTGAACTGTCTACAGTGATTGCAGAGTGCAATGGAGTGCATCTTTCAGGCAGACTTGGATGTCAGTTCCTCCCCTCTGTCCTGGAATGCTCATGCAGGTGGAGCACAGAGGACATCAGCCAGTTTTCAATTCAATGGTAAGAGGTACCATTCCTCATGGAGCACGTTCTAGGGCACTTAATGCCGAAGTCTCATTTCACAGCAACTTGGCAGGGTCCCTCAGGGGGTTTTCATTTTATAGATGGGAAAGTGGAGGCTTGGGAAGGCAGAGCGCTTACTCACGGTCACCCTGCTGAATTAGCAGTAGAGAGGAGGGGTTGATGTTCGTCTTATTCAAGTTCTGAGCTGAGCCACCCAGATGTCCTGAGAGGGCAGCTCCCTGGAAACTTGACCTGGAGAAGTGGGTGGCTGAGAGTTTTTTAAAAGGTGTGGTTCCTGGAGACCCTGGTTCCAATCCCTGGTCTCCTGAGTCACTGGGGACTTTGGGAAACACTGCTGAACCTGTCACTCTAGGAGGACCCTCAGCATTTATGGCCGTGGATGAGGGAACCTGTACTCTGATGACAGGAAGGGGATCTACCAGGGAAGGACGGGGAAGCACAGGATCCATCACTGCCCTCCCCACAGCCTCTCCTTTCCCGCAGGCCCCTGGCTCACCTGCCCCCCCACAGGCCACATCCATCAGGACCACTATTCCTGCTGCCCCTTGGCCGGCAGCTCTCTCCCCACAGGCAGCCCCATAGTTGGCACCTGCTCTCAGTCACCACTGCAGATGCCCCTGCTCTCATTTCTGTCCTGTGTTATGTACTTCAGAGTCCTCATCTGTTACCCAGTGAGTTGGTCTTCCTGTCTTTCCCCTCCAAAAGCAGGGCCATGTCTGCATCCCTCACTGTGGTTTCCCAGCCCCCAGCACCGTGCCTCACATGTAGTAGGTGTTTGAGAAGTCACTGCTGAGGGAAGGTACAGGGCTCATGTTGATTGGTCCAGAGGTGTGGGGAGGGCAAGGTTTCATGTAAGTTCTTCCTCTGCTGGGAGGAAGAAGAGAGGATGGGGTAGCTAAGAGCAGACTCTAATCCCAGAGTGGGCTGCCTCTTCCTGAGGGTACAGGCTGTGGCAGCAGAGCCCAGTGTCCACTCTCCTGCCCTCTGTCGAATCTCTGGGCAGCAGTGTGGGGAGGGAGTCCTGAGGACTGGAGTGGGCACCATGACCTTGAGGGAGGAAGTTGTGCAGGCTCGGGGCCACACTTTCTGGGTTTGAGTCTTTGCAACTCACATTATATCCCTGGGTCTCAGTGTCCACATCCGTAAAATCAAGATAATAATGGTCCACACCTCATGGTGCTTTTACTATGCAGTAGTGGACTAATCTCTAATGCACATAGAGCAAAACAGGGCAGTAGTGAGAATTTTAGAAGACTTGGCCGGGCCTTTTATGAACTGAGGATTTGGGCCCCTTTCCATACCACTTCTGCAGCAATGACACAAGTATCTCGTTACCATCCCTGCACATAACTCACAAGAGACATCTGTGATATTGCTCAGGAAATGCCTCTGTGTAGAGGCTGCCCCAGGCAGCTGAGAGGGACTGGCTTAGAGCATCATGTAGGTCAGGATGTGAGGAAGTCAGCTGGAGTAGATGGGAACACCTGTGACCTCCTGGGTTGGCATCCTGGCTCTGCCTGAAAAGTCACTCGTTTCTCTGAGCCTCAGTTTCCCATCCTTGTCTGGTGTTCGATGGGTGGAACTGAACATGTCTTCTTGCCCTGAGTACCACATGAAGGGTTCAGGATTTGTATCTACTGTCACACTTAGTTTTCAGCTCAGCAAAGCATTCCACTTAACAGGGTTAAAATTAAATCATTTCATAAGCTGTAACTTGTAGCAGTTGAATGCCACCTCTTGACAGACAGTTTTGACAAAAGTCTGGACCTGAAGTCACAAGAATTCTTTGCCAGCCGTGGGGCTTCAGAAGCAGTTATGGGCCAGGAAGAGAGTGTGGGTGTGGCTGGGAAGGGGCCACCCAGGCTGCATCCTGAATGCCAGTTCTGGCCGGTTTCTAGGAGGGTGACACCAGTGAATCACTTTTTCCTCAAATATTCCATTTCCAATATGTACAACTGTGGAGAATGATGTCTTCTACTGGGGGCTGCTGCAGACTACAGCACAGAGGGCCTACCATGATTCTGACACCCAGTAACTGCTCAACAAATTTTCCTTTCTTTGAACCTCATTTTCCCACAACCTCTATTATGTGTCCCTGAGTCTTGTATTTGGAAGGTGATTACATCATGGGGCCCTGTGTTCATCAGGAGATTCATCCCCAGATGAGTTTGGTACCTAAATGTGCTTTCAGCAGGTGGGGCCCGGCTGGAGGTGGGGTCATGGGGATTTAGCCTAAGAATCTGTGTCCTTGTCTCCAAGTCCCCCCTTCTGTCTTTGCTGCCTCACTTCTATGGCTGAACAGCTTTCTTCTGCCATGCCCTTCCATGCTGCTTTCCTGCCTCAGATCCTGCCGACCTGTAACTAAACTTCTCAGCTGCACATGGGACATTCTCTAAAATACAACATATACTAGCCCATAGAACATGCTTAAGTACATGCAAAGAAATTGAAATTATCCCATGCATACTGTCAGACAATAGTGCAATGAAAATGGAAAATAATGACAAAAAAATTGCAAAAACTCCTTGAACAAACAGGAGTCAAATGACACCCTCCTGAACAACCAATGGGTCACAGATGAAATGAAAGAAAAATTTAAACACTACAGTCAAATGAAAATGCAGATACAACTTACAGGAACTTGTGGGAGGAAATGTGGGACTGCAATGAAATCAGTCCTCAGAGGGAAATTTATAGCAGTGAATTACCACATCAGGAAAACCAAATGAGCACAAATAAACTATCTTTTGGTGCACTTCAAGCTTCTAGAAAAAAAAGAGTAAGCCAAGCCCAAAGCCCAAAGAAAGCAGGAAATTATAATGATCAGAGCAGAAATTATTGCAAGGAGACTAGGAAAAAAATACAAAGAATTAATGCATCAAAGAGTTGGTTCTTTAAAAGCATAGATAAAATTGATAAACCTCTAGTCAACCTTATCAAAAAAGGAAAGGGAAAACTCAGATTTATGCAATAAGGAATGAAAAGGATGAAATCACTATAGATCCTGTAGAAATTCAGAAGATCATCAATACCTACTTCAAAAATCTTTTCTCTCTCACAGATGGAAAGCACAGAAGAAATGGACAGATTATTAGATACATATGAAGTACCAAAGGTGAATGAAGAGGATATAAAAATCTTGACTAACTGAATATTAGCCATTCAAAATGTAATAAAAACCTTACCAACAAAAACAAGCCCGGGTCCTGATGGATTCACAGCTGAATTCTGCAAGAAATTTAGGGAAGATTTAACACCAATTCTTCTCAAAATCTTTAATGAAATTGAAAGGGGAAGAATTCTCCCTAATTCATTCCTGGGAGCAAGTATTACCCTGATACCAAAACCAGAGAAGGACCTAACAACAAAAAAAGAACTACAGGCCACTCTCCCTAATGAACATAGATACAAAACTTCTCAGTAAAATACTAGCAAACAGAGTGCAGCAAATCATCAAGAAGATAAGTACCCCTTGCAGAATTTGGTACCAGAGAAGTAGGGTCATTGCTGTGACTGTACCTGACCATGTGGTTCAAGAGCCTTTGGAAATGGCCTGTGGGAAGTGTTTGGAAAGGTTCAGAGATGTTGCCTGAAAGAGTAGAGCTTGAATGCCTTTGGCTGTTCTGTGTGGGAGATTCTGGTTAGAGTTCAGAAGATCAGAAGGCTGATAAAAATCCTGCTGGTAAAAACTGGGTTGGGGAAGTTTCTGCTAGGAAAAAGGACTGCACCGGCTGTTGGACTCCAGATGACGTGTGTTATGGCTTGGCACAAGGTTTGTCTGCATTTTGCTCATGTCCAGAGACTTTGCCTGAGACTGAGATTAAGGGCGGTGTACTGATTAATCTGGCAAAAGAAATTTCCAAGCAGTCAAATGTTGGGGCAGTAGCATGGCTATTGTTGGGGACTTATAGCCAGATTTATGTTGCAAATCAAGAGTAAAGAGCTCAGCAGGATGATTTAGAATGTTGTGAGTTTGATGAGAAAGGAAGCTCCAGTAAAGCTGTGGACTGCAAAAATGGAGTTGAGAAGAGCTCCATTGCTGAGAAGGAACAGGAGAATAGAAAAGATGGCCTGGGGATATCACAAGAAGCAGCAAGTCTCCACCCTTTGCAGCCTCAAAACTGCAAAGGTGAAAGACTTTGCTTTGAGAAGAAAGCTGCAGAGCGCCAGGTTCCAGTATGGTGGCGGCGGCCACACAAGGTTCCACAATTGTGGCAGCATAGGGAATTTGTTCCTCAGGACTGGATTCAGAGTGCCCAGCGATCCAGGCACTCGACCCCTGTGGCCAAGAGAGAGGAAAGCTTGGCTACTGCTCCAGGTGGCAGCAGACCTTGGCATCATCCCCATGGCCCTGGCTTTAGGTGCATGGCAAATGCAGGAGTTCTGAGGTTTAAGAGGCTTCCCCCCAAATTTCAGAAAGCCTGGGTGGCCAGGCAGTGTGCCCCTGAGAGGGCAGTGTGTGAAGCTGTGAGTGTGAAGTGAGAGGCATAGTGTAGACCTCAGAATTTTGGAAAAGCCAGGAATGTGGATTGACTGAGGAAAGCTGCAAGGAGGGAGGAAAGCGAGCCTATGAGAGAAGCTGTGGGAGTTGTAACCACCACAAGTACCACAGAGGTGGAGTCATGCAAGCCCTATTCACAGTGTGCCACATATTGCTTCAGATGTTGGACATGGAACTACAGGACTTAAAGTTTGCCCTGCTAGATATTGGACTTGCTTTGGACCCAATGCTCTGTATCCCCCTATTTGTACCTTTTGGAATGGTAATGTTTATTTTGTGCCATTGAATGCTGGAAGCGTCTAACTTTTCACTTGTATAGGAGCTCAGGGCTAAGAGTTTACCTTAGATCTTGGAGGAGACCTGGGTCTTGGACTTTTCAGCAATGCTGAAACTGTTAGGACTTTGGCAACTCTTACAGATGGACTAAAATGCCTTTTGCATAAAGGGATGGGCATCAGTCTTTGGGGGCCAGGGTTGGAATGTTATGGTTCGTGTCTGGGTGTCCTCCCAAAGCCACATGCAGTCAGGAGGTGGGCTTTTAGAATTTATGATTGATTCATGGTCCAGTGTTGGAATTATGGATGTGACTGCTACACCTGCACTGGGGCAGGTAGTTTGCATACAACATAAGGGAGGGAAGGTGGTTGCTTGCTGCTGCTCCTCCCTTTTGGTCTTGTTGCTTTTGCTATCTTTCAATCCCATGAACTGTTGCCCTCTGCCATGTGGCACTCTGCCTTGGAGCCAGCCATGTATGGAATGAAACCTCCACAAACGGTGAGCTAAATAAACCTTTCCTTCCTTGATTCTGGGTATCAGGTATTTTGTCTCAGCAATGAGAGAAAAGTAACTGAGACAGCTCCCTAATGAACGTAGATGCAAAAATTCACAATAAAATACTAGCAAATAGAATGCAGCAAATCATTATGAAATTATACATCATGACCAAGTGGGATTCATCCCAGGAATGCAAGTGTGGTTCAATATACACAGATCAAAAAATGTAATACACCATATCAATAGAGCCAAAGACAAAAATCACATGATCATCTCAATAGATGCAGAAAAAGCTTTGGACAAAGTCCAATATTCATTCAGGATAAAAATCCTACAGAAAATAGGAATAGATAATCTTTACCTCACTCTGATAAAAGCCATCTGTGGGGGGCTGGGGATATAGCTCAGTGGCACAAGCACCTGCCTGGCAAGCACAAGGTCCTGACTTCAACTCCTGCTTCAAAAAAAGCCATCTATGAAAACCCAACAGCCAACATCATTCTAAATGGTCAAAAACTGACAGTTTTCACTTTAAAATCAGGAATGAGATAGGGATGTCGACTGTCCCCACTCCTATTCAATGTAGTTCTGGAATTATTAGCCAGAGTAATTAGACAAGAGAGAGAAAGAAAAGGAATAAGGATAGGAAAGGAAGCACTAAAATTATCTTTACTCACAAATGACATGATACTCTATATGAAAGATCCCAAAAGCTCCACCAAAAGGCTTATACATTTAATAACCAAATTCACTAACATAGCTGTATACAAAGTCAGTACTCAAAAATCAATACCATTCCTATACACAAACAACAAACACACTGAGAGAGAAATTAGAGAAATCACACCTTTCATAATAATATCTAAAAAATTATAAACTTAGGAATTGAAAGAAGTAAAAGGTCTATACAGTGAAAATTACAATACTCTGAAAAAGAGATCGAAGAGAATATCATAAAATGGAAAGATATTCCTTGCTCATGGATAGGAAGAACCAACATTGTGAAAATGGCCATCCTCCCAAATTTGTTATACAAATTCAATGCAATCATAATTCAAATACCATTAGGATACTTTACAGATTTAGAGAAAACATTCCTAAAATTCATGTGGAACAAGAAGAGGCCTAGAATAGCAAAAACAATCCAAAGGCAAGAAGCATCACAATCCCCAATTTGATATTATAGTACAAAGCTATTGTGATAAAATTAGCACACTACTGGTAAAAAAGAAAAAAAGAAAAAAAAATAAAATAAAATAAAACCAGACCTGAAGCTCAGTGGAATAGATTAGAAGACGTACACACAACTACGAACACACTCAGCCACCTTATCTTTGACAAAGGGGCCAAACATGTTCACTGGAAGAGTGATAGCCTCTTTAATAAATGGTGCTGGAAAAACTGGCTTTCTACATGCCAAACATGAAAACTAGGCCTGTGCCTATCATCATGCACTAAACGAAAGTCAAAATAGATCAAAGACCTAAATATTTGTATATATGTATATACAGGATAGTTAACATAGTTGTTCTACTGTTTTCTATTTCCTTGCTGAAAGAAAATACTAGTGAGTCCTTGATTGATCAATATTGCATGTCTCTATCTGTTTTCATGAGAAACCACTTTGAAGGTATCAATATGTAATACAACAAGAATTGTTAATTTCCTGCCACTTTGTTTGTAACTCTGTATTGTCTGTAGTGTTCTTTTGCTATTTTGTGAAAGGTTGTCTGGCAATGTTTTCCTCCTTTTATTTTTAAATAAAAAAATTTTTTTTCACCAATTTTGCATGCTTATATCTGATAACTTGACAACTAATTTGAAGACAACAATATACAATATAACAACCACTGGTGAATTCCTAACATTTTGTCTAGTGAAGATCTATATCATTTCTAATTTTTTTTGATTATTCTTTATTCTTTTTAATGGTTTTATCAATCTTTCACTCTTACATCTGGTAATCTGAGCAAGTTTGTTGAAGATAACTATATGTCATATAACATCCACTGTTAATCCCTATCATTTTGTTTTGAAACCCTGTATCACTATTGTTATTTTTGCTTTGTTTTATTTTTTTATTTTTTTTATTTTTATTTTAGAAATAAAAGGAGGAAAATACTAACAGATCGATAGTATACTAACAGAGCCAATATGTTTAATATATAAGATATAGTCTGGATTTTCTGTTTATTTTAGTTTTACCTTAAA
>NW_004955524.1:3708711-3726048 GCF_000276665.1 Chinchilla lanigera | reverse complement strand
TAGAAGGCAGTGAGGGAGCCCTTGTTGCACACGATGATGATGTGGCCATGTTCAGAGTGAGCGTCTGTGTCAATGTAGGGTGGATTTGTCCCCATCCAGACTTCACAGAGAGTGAGTTGGATCAGGGAGCAGATGGGGATGATGGAGTTTGGTGCCCCTGATACCAGCAGCTGCCTCATCCTTCTGCCTGGAGCAGTTACCTTAAAGGCCAGCACCACAGTAATTGTTTTGGCCAAGACAGAGGAAATGGCCACAGTGAACACGGCTCCAAATGTGGTCTGCTGCAGGATGCAGGTGGCTGTGCTGGGCCGGCCAATGAAGAGCAAGGAGCAGAGGAAGCAGCAGGTGAGGGAGATGAGCAGGGTGTAGCTGAGAGCCCGGTTGTTGGCCTTGACGATGGGAGTGTGTCGGTGCTTCACATAGAGCTGAAGAACCAGAGCTGTGAGAACTGTGAGACTCAGGGCCGTGCTAGCTAGAGCTTTGCCCAAAGAATCTTCATAAGCCAGAAAAGTCACAGCTTTTTGCAGGCAATGGTTTCTCTGAGTATTGGCATACTGATGATCTGGACACTTCACACACTGCTCCATATCTAAGAAAAATTAAATTGTCCCTTGCCTAGGTTTGTTATTTCTTTTTTCCCCCACAGAACCATCGGCAGGAACTCATTGTGCTTGAACTATATTGTCACTTTTTAATTTTTTTTCTTTTTTTCTTTATTTTCTCTTTTTCAGTATTTGAGCAGGTTCAATATGTGGGATTGAACTCGGAAACTTTGCACTGAGATATATTCCCAGCGCTTTTAAATTTCATTATTTTGAGAAAGGATCTGCTGAAATCACTGTGTTGCCAAGGCTGTGTTCTGACTTAAAATCTTGCCTCGGCCTCCTAGAGCCCTGGATTCCAGGCATACATCCCCACACCTCACTTTTCCAGTTCTTTCTAAACAAAATAAAAGAATGGTGTATATATAGAGATTAACTCTTAAATAATATTTGTTATTTATTCTCCTTTTCAATCTGGGATATCCATAAAAACATTCTATTTTTACACAGTAATGCAGGATCTACTTTAGCGAAGCGAAGCATTTACTTCACTTATTTGCTCTAAACAAAGTCTTTATATGATTCCCTAGGTGTTCAATGAGCAACCTCATATTAGGAAACCAACATAATTTGCTAATATCTAGGGAAATACATATAAAGAATCATACTGAATTTCAAGTAATTCTATTATTGAGCCTCTCCATCTACAAACATGTTTTATACAACCACTTGTTTTTTATTGTCAAAGGAGTATGTTAATAATTTAATTCTGGTATCTTTCAAAACCATTATAGGATGTATCACTACATATTTAATGATTTTTAACTGTTATAAAAATTAGTTTCCAAAATTTTATATATGAGTTCCTTATGGTTGAGGTGTGGAAACAGGATTTTTTTCCTAAGAGTATTGTATTGCATAACCAGAAAATCCAATGTAATTGTATTCATTTACATGGATTTTATACTTAAAACTAATAACACTGGAAAATCCTATCATTCATGTTTCTCCCTTTCTAATATAGTTTTGTTTTTCTGTGTTTTCTTCATTGCATTGACCATAATGTAGAGTGTAATGTCTCAGAGAAGTATGATACAGAAAGTTCTTATTTCATTCTTGCTTCCACAAATGGACCACAAATTGTAAGGTGTGCTATAGGATACCATAAATGCCATCTTTGGGGGACAGTTAGAGACTTTTCTCCTACTTCCCATGTGGTAAGAAATACTCTTCTTGTTTCCTTATAAGTCACAGAGGTGTACAGTTTCATTTTATTGCCTCCATTTATTAGCCTCGTTTTTCTTTTCTTTTTTTTTTTTTTTTTTTTTTTCTTTTCTTTTTCTCTGGTACCAGGAACCGAACTCACGACCTTGCGCTTGCCAGGCAGGCGCTTTGCCGCTGAGCTAAATCCCCAGCCCCTTCGTTTTTCTTTTCTCAGGAGCTAGTAGATTTAATTATATTTTATGAACTGTTTTCTCATGGTATACTGCCCCTGAAATATACACCTCAGTTTGAAATAGAATATGTGAATTTAATTTGCAAAGGAAAGTGGACTGTGAATTTTGTTTCTTCTAAGTGCATTTTCAGCTATGAGTAACACCAACTAGCTCCTTTCTTAAAATGAATTGATTTTCCTCTTTTCCTTTTCGCTGAAAGAATGTCAGTATTAATATGTTTTTGAATGCTTATAAATTTCACTGCAAATATTATTAATCAACAAAAATTCGTAGTGAAATATTACACTATGGGCTCCCATCTGTTAATAGACATGGTACTGTAGAGATATTAGTACTATGGAGATTTTTTATTTTTTCTGGGGTCTATTTTGCTAAATTTTTCTGTGATTTTATAGATTTTAAGACATAGGTTGATGTGAAATTACTTATATTTTCGTATGAAAGGTTTTCTATATAACTGTACTAATGGTCAAATTTCTGTCATGGTATTATACTAGCTTTCAATTTTTCTTTCTTCTTGATAAGTTGTACCAGGAGTTGTCCCTGTTTATTACCAGAATCACATTTAATTGTGTTTATTTTCTATCTTAATTTCTTAAAAATTCCTTTCAGACTCTATCCCATTTTTCAATTTCTTTGTGTTCAATTTGCTCTATGTTTTTCTAGTGTTGATGAATATTTGTAATGCAGAACTTCAGCTTTCTTATTTAAATACAGAACAGTACAAAAGTGTATGTAATATAGAATGTATATTTGTCTCAATATAGTTTTAGCTTCAACTCACAGGATTTTCAGTTGCGCATGATTTTAAATTTGCACTTTGATCTATTCTGTACCCTACATATGGTTGAGAATTATACGTACCAGAATCATGTACTGACTGATATTATTGGGTGCATTGTTTTCTATATGTGCAATACAATTTTCTTTTAAAATTGCCATGTCCCCATACTTTATGGGAAATATATATTCAAATTAACTGTAAGTATGATACAGTACATAATTAGTCTTGATGTATTTCAGAGAACGTTTGTTTTTTTGGTTTTTGTGGGTTTTTTTGGTACGAGGAATCAAACTGATGACCTCGCACTTGCTGGGCAGGCACTGTGCCACTGAGCTAAATCCCCAGCCCCGCAGAGAACATTTAAAGTCATACTAATTATGTTTTGAAAGCAAAACTTATATCAGTTTTAAAAGCAAATTCAAAAAGTATTCAGTAGGAATGTGATTCCACATCATGATTTATAAGAAAGTTAAATATTTCCAAACTGGTACTCATGGTATGCAACAGTCTTCAACACTAGATTTCTGTAAATTTTATAGAATATATTTCAATCTTCATTCTCATTTTATCTGTTTTAATAACATGGTATTTTCCTTTAGGATATTAGAATATCCCACGTGTGGTGAATATGTCATTTTGGCTACTTCTGTTAATCCTACCAAGGATTTATGCCACCTCTTTTGATTCTGATATAATACTAATGTTATCACCTCTGCAAAAATACCTCTGATGCCCTCCTGAAATGTAGATATTATCACGTGTCAAGTCCCTTAGTCTGTGTTCATCTCATGCTTGCAGTTCTAGAGCACAGATTCTAATTCATGCCATAGGCTGTCTCCCCACTCACCTATGCATTCTAGGAGAACGGGGACTAAATCCTAGGAACTGAACTGCGCTATGTTATAAGTATGTTGTGTATCAAAGACATTCCCTGTCTCCAATCAAAGTCAGTCTCTCTGAGCACCTGCTTTGCATGAAGAACAGTGTCAGACACTGGAAAATGAACTACACCTGACCCTTGTCTTGACTGTAATCTTGCTATGGTTCCAAAGACTGTAAAGTTAGCTTTAATCCTACTCCATGTTAAACTTCACCATGGAGCTGGAACTTAGAAGCTGTGAGTGAGGGGAAGTGGATTGTCTTGAGAAAATAATGCTTTTAATGGGACTACAAAAATAGATCAGTTTGGCAAGTGAGGTGGTGTATGACTGTTTTCCCAGAGAACTGAGGGGCTGAGACAGGGCTGTTGAAGTTCTGAGGCAGTCTGTGGCAGATTGGTGACATCTGCCTCTAAATAACAAAGAAGCACGGCTGGGGACGTAGATCACTGATAGAGCACATTTTGCTTCAATTCCTAGCAATGCAAACAACAAAACAAAAAAGATGAATAAGAATGGCATAAAAGGACATTGAATTAGAGTGCATTTCGAAGGGGAAAATGTGTTTTCCAACCAGGCAATAGCGCTCAATATAACAAATAATTTGGTAAGTGAAGGAAGAATTTTACCATTAATGTCCTCTAAAAGATTCTTTCCATTTCCTGGATGGATGGAGTGAATATAAAATAAAGTGAGAATGTGTCCACAGGACATGCTCCTACCTGTGCCATTGGAGATCTCATTGTCTGCACAAGGGGTGCAATCAAAACAGCAGGCAGCCTTTCCCTCCTGAGGGCTCTTTCTCAATCCAGGATTGCAGCTCTCACTGCATACGGAGTAGTGAGTCTGAGGAAAAAACGTATGGTGGTAACTTCTTACACATTTACTTCCTTCTTCAGAGCTAGAGGGATAAACTTAATTTGCATATATACATAAGCAAAACTATATAATTGCATGCCAAATTTATTTCATAGTATGAAACATATATTTAAAAATATAATTAGGTAAATGCATTTCTTTCTCAACAGAAAGCTTCTAAACAAATTTTTTTCAAATTGAAAACTTACTCAGTTTGCACATGTGAGCAGTGCAGGAACAAGCTGGGGGCACAAAGCCTACGACAGTGTTTAACTTACTTGTGGCTAAGTGAGTGTGCCATGTTAGGTACAACATACCTCTGTGGTTCCCGTGGCCCACTCGATCATATCCTCAGATAAAGTCATTTTTTGGCCACGGGGAGCATGTGAAGAAAATGTTCCTACTTTAACCTTCAGTCTAAGGCCTTCTGGAAAATTCCAGAAATTGAGAATGTCATACTCTGAATCCAGTTTCCTTCTGTCATCCAAGTTCACTTGGTCTCCAGCAGGATTGTGAAATTGGATGTTCTTCAGAAAGCGATGCAGCTAAAAGAGACACATCATTCTATGTGAGCAGGGCTCCAGAATAAAGACAGAAAATATGGATGAGGGAAAGATCCTAAGTGTCTTTAATCCAATTTACCTAAAGCAGCTTTAACACTGGTATCTGTTAAATTGGAGCACATAAATGTCTAAGGACTAAAATGTCACCCTGTTCAAGAAATGTCAGTCAGTTTCAAAAAAAAATGTTCTATGCGAGCCCGTTTAAATGAGGTTTGCAGTTGTGTTAGGTGAAAACATAACTGTAGAATCAAAGCTTCTAAAGCCCACAACTTCCATTGTCTGTCTGTCTGTCTAGTCCCTCAGCATCTACCAAGAAAATGAGGTCATCAGTATCTGAAGAGTTTGCAGAATTCAATGAAATTTTATTAGGTGCATTGTCATGTTTAATGCCATTTAATTTTGTAAGTGACTACAGATTTTCCAGCTGTCCTTTAAGAAAATCGTGGAACATGTTTACATGGCTAAGGCCTTTACATCCTGTACACAGAAGCAAGGAGCTGGCCTGCTGTTTCCTCCTCCTTGCCAGTGGCTTCTTGATGGAGGATCATTTCAACTCAGCTCAAGAATCACCTCCATTACAATCAGTGTGATACAATGTCCTGTATTTTGTGGATATCATTCCAATATTCTTGGGTGAAACACGAATAACTTGAGAGATACACCTGAGCACAGCATGCCATCCAAAAGAAGACACATTACCTTCCAGGGGGGAAACATCATCACTTCTCCATTTCTCATTGGTGGCCCTTGTACTTCTTCCAAAAGCATCGCATGGAGGGCGTGGGCCACAGCGTACACAGCATTGTATATATTGTAGCTCCCATCACTCATGGCTGTGTCAAAACGATTTGGAGGCAACGAAGCCACAGAGGCATTAGGTGTGCAGTTCTTCAAGGAACAGTTGGGCTCAGAGAATGAGCAATGGAAATTCTTGGACCAATACGTAATGATGTAAGTGTCTTCTGGGTATTTGAAAGGGGTAACTGCCTGGACAAAATTTTTGAAACCTGAAATCTCTTTGTGGTGGTGTGAGAAAACAAGAATCCCATGGAATGGGTCAAGTATGAAATCTCTCCCAGCCAGGTCAGCCTGCCATCGTGAGTTTGTCACCCAGACTTTCCATGTCACTAAGTCTTGCACTATGTTGTAGTTTACATCTTGTGCACTCTCAGTATCAAAGTAAGCAACCACCACATTGACAAATGCTGTTTCTGCAGTCAGGACATCATGCTTCTTTGCAGCTGAGAGATATGACACAGCCACAGTTGAGATCATTCTCACAAAGGCTACACAGACTCTGTTCCTGTCCATCTCGGCTCTTACATTGGAGAGAAACTGGAGACCCTTCTGGCCTTCTGTGATGAGCAGGCCCACCCAGGTCCAGTGGAAATGAAGCATCAAGGACACCATGGCAAGGGCCAAATATGTGTCCTTTGGGGCCACCTGATAGAGAGAAGGATACTGGACACTGTCAGTCAGTGTAGGATCAAAAGCACCAAAGGACACCTAAAAGGGAAAGAAAATTGGAAGAAAACACTGGAGAATGTTGATGGAAAGCACAGTAGTGACCTGAAGTGTACTTAGTAACAATTGGTGGTTGTAGAAGGAGACACATGTTCTTCCCATCCTTCTGAACAGCTCCCTCAGAAGACTTTTTGTTTTAAAAAGTGAATGAATGTACTTAGACATCCCAGAATCGTATTTCTTTCCTTCTTTGACCCAAAATAAAGAAAAAGAAAAGAAATTGTGTGTAACCCACTAAGTGTCAGTGCACAGACCTCCCAGGCTGATTTTTAACCCTTTCTGTTCCTGGTAGTTGAAGCCCCATGGATGCGCTTCCATCATTTCCTGTCCTACCAACCCTCACCTGGGGAAATCTGTAGAGGTCCAGCAGTGGTCCAATCTGACCCAAGGTGCCCCATGACATTTCTGTCAGTACTGCTGCACACTTGCTTTCTCTCCCACACATGTAATTAGGGATCTCGTGTTGTCCCGTGAGCAAAATGAAGGAACTTTCTAGCATCATCCAATGACAGCTAATGAAATTGTGGAACTCATAGCCCAGAGAAATGTTGGGTAAAAGATGAGGATTCCTGTTGATCTCTTCTATGGCAAAAGCGAAGGCCAGGTAGTTCTGGTAGTTGCTGGGCATCAGCCTGCAGAGAGAGCACAGAGGTCCTTGGGGAAAATTCTCAATAATCATCTTCAACCCAGTCCAATACCATTTATGACCTGAATCCGGAGCTTAGTAGCCTTACAAGATTCCCAGAACAGTATCTTCATCATTCTGTTATATTTGTTATACCATTAACATGACCCTGTTATATATATTCATTATAAAATTTGTGTATAGAATTACACTGTGTAGGTCTTTAGAAAATATGGTATTTTTAAATATCCTCACAGTTTGCAAGGAGAAAAGTAATATATTTATTGAAGTATATATAGTATTCAATACTAACAAGCACCATTTCTGTTTAAATGCTTTTTTAAGGAAAAAAATATTTCCTTAATATCATTAAATTTATCCCAAATAAAATTGCTAGCCACACTCATGCATCTGAAGAAGTACCACTGTGATGGATATATTAAACCACTTGATTTAACTATTTGGTAATGTAAATCTGTAGCAGCATATTACACAGCATCTATGAATAAATAAAATTGTATTTGATTACTAAAGATAAAATTAAAGATAAAACTGAAACTCTTTCAAGTTAAAACTTAGATTTTGCTTAAAGAATAAAGCAATGAGGGGGGCTGGGGATTTAGCTCAGCGGCAAAAGCACTTGCCTGGCAAGCGCAAGGTCGTGAGTTCTGTTCCTGGTACAGGAGAAAAACCAAAAAAAAAAAGGATAAAGCAATGAGTTACAGTGAAGATGGGTGAAGATCAGGAATACAAGTTCACCCTCCTTCCAGGGATTCTTAGCACAGAGAGTTTCTCCACCCTTCCTGTCCTGAGAGATTTCTGTTAAGAGGGCTGAACATACTACTGACAAAATGCAATCGCCTTGTATGTATATACAGGATAGATAACACGGTTGTTCTTCTATCTGCTGTTTCTATACTGAAAGAAACTGTCAATGAGTCTTTGGTTGACCAGTATTGCATGTCTATATCTGTTTTCATGAGAAGCCACTCTGAAGATATCAATATGTAATACAACCACCATTGTTAATTCCCTACCACTTTGTTTGTAACTCTGTATTGTCTGTATTGTGCTTGTGATATGTTGTAAAATGTTGTATGTCTGTTAATGTTTCCCTCCTTTTATCCTTAAAATAAAATAAAAAAAAATGCAATCGCCTTTGAATGTTGTGTAATCAGCTTCTTAATTAAGCTGTCTATTGAAAAAAGTGGTCAAAGCAATATTTCTTTGGTAGCATCAGAATTACTTAGTATTTTTCTGGAGTTTCTAAATAGTTAGCCTGATAGGAAAGGAAAAAAGAATTGAAGAGAAAAGCAGGCATTGATATCCCATAAGGAATAAAATTATTCACCTAAGAAAAGAAAATTCTGGTACAAGCACCAAACAACAATTAAATAAATGAGAGTAATGAAAAGATTTCCAATATAAAATTGGTAAGTGAAATTTCTTTGAGGAAAATATATATAGTATAGCAAAAGCCTTAACAAGACTTACCATAGGACAGGTTTTAAAGCCCTAAAATTCTAGTAAAGAGATAAAAGTACTAAAAGGTATATTTCATAGATGTTAATATTTTAAAAATTCTATAAATGTTGCTTCTACTGAAAAAAATTAAAGAGATAATTTTATAGCAATGGCAGATATTACACAAATGCTCTGAAATCTATAAAAGACTTTCAGAACATAAAAGAATCTTGCTATTTAGCAAAAAATAACTAAGGATATAGATGCATCAATGGAACAGATTATAGAAAAGTAACCTATCTGTATCTATCTATCTATCATCTTTTTATCACAAGATTTGTATAAAAATCCACTAAATATCAAATTGTTATTCATACTGAAAAGTAAACTATTGTAAAGTAAACTGAAATTAAGTGGGTATGTCCATTTATCACAAGATATATTCCAGAGGTACTAGATAATTTTTTACAATATAAAAATAATAAACAACACAAATGCATTTTCAACATTATACCAATGTTACTATTATGCATTGCAAATAAGAAAAAGAAAAAGGTAAATGGTGGGTATTTCTTTCCAACCTAGAGGCTCATCTATTTCTGGTTAAACATGATATATATAAAAATATTTACAAGCAAAGCCTAGTAAATCATTTTAAAAATACATGGGCAACAATATTTTCTATTCCTTAACATGCAAAACATTTTTACAAATTAGAAGGCCTTTCCTAAGACAAAAAATTGATTAAGGCTAAGTCATCAAAGAAAATATTCTTAAGGAAATACATACAGTATAATCAATCTAAATGTTAATAAAGTATATGCCCTTATATCAACATGATGCCATTTGTTTAACCTCAATTTAAGCCAGTTGTGCAGTGTAAAGGTTAAGGAAATATTATTTCCCTGAGTGGTTGGTTGAAAATGCCCATTATTTTGTTGCAATATGTAGTTTGATAACATGTATAAGAAAATTTAAACAATATATAATTTTGAGCATGGCCATTTTATATTTTAACATTCTTTAGCTTTAATCAGGAGCATTCCTCTAAGTATCACACATCTGTTGACCTTAAATGACAGAGAAGTGATTAGAAATTTTGGAACATCCCGAAATGGGTGAGAATTGAATTATGATAGACTGAAAAGATATGAATTATGCAGGCATAATAACTATCATATATATAATACTTTGTAAGGAAAATACATTGATAAAAACAATAATGCTACTTTGAGTGTTTATATTTATGTGCAGGAAAAGCAAGATATTATCAAGGCTACAGTATAAATATTATGGCCACTGCATTTGCATATATGAGCAATATGATCCTACAAAATATTAAAATTAGATTATTCAATATAAGGCAGATGTAAAATATATAAATTGCTTATACGTAAACATTTTTATTTCCAAAAATTCTTTCTTTTTTCCTTCTCAGTTTAGCAGGAATGAAAATTGTCTCCTGAGTCCCTAAGCTCTTGTCCCTGGTGGCTACATCAGCCTGGGCATAGCACCTTGGAATTGCGAGTGTGTTTTTGTCAGCCCCAGACAGAGCTCAGGGTGCAGGGCTCTAGATCAGGGCCAACTGCACAGGCAGCCTGATTCTCTGAGCGTATGTGGGGACAGCAGAGGGCAGTAGAGGAGTAGGGAGCTCATCCTCTCCTCCTAGGAACAGAAACAGTTCCTACATCCTTGAACTATTCTTGAAATCTGATGATGCTTCATATCTGACCAGTGCCTCACTCCCCAGTGTACTCAGGTGATGTCTGATCACACGGGGCTCTCTTCAGTGAGAATCCTCTCAGGGGGTTTAGCCAGATGCCCTCCCTGTCCCCCTCCATCCCCTTGGTTAGCCCTAAATGCACATTAGCCTGTTCACCATTCAGAATCCAATTCCCCAAACAAACTACATTTCAGTGGATTATATACTGAGGGTTATGTCCCAAACAAATAAAATCCTTATAATTTTCAATAAGTGACATGAGGGGCTGGGGATACAGCTCAGCAGCACAAGTGCCTGCCTGGCAAGCACAAGGTCCTGAGTTCAATTCCCGGTACCTACCCTGAAAAAAACTGAATAAGTGACATCAGTAATTAATCCTCTCACTAAGGCTTAAGAGATTTTGAGCAAAGTTATGGGAGTCAAACACTCAAAAATACTTGTAATCTGCCATAAACAAGAAACAGTAGCAGGTGCCAGAATCAAACTTTGTCTATTAAGCACATTGGAAACACACATTTTAGAAAATGGTGGAAGAAAAGCACACATTCAGGCTGTAATGACAAATATCTGTCATGCCAGCTGCTCAAGAAGCTTAAGCAGAGGAAATTCTTGAACCCAGGAGCTTGCTTATAGCATTGAGAGCACAGTAAGTCCCTGTCTCAAAAACTATGGAAACACGGGGAAAGTGTCTAGGAATAAAAATATAAGCAATCATCTGGATGCTGTAAGGAGTATGAGATAGGTAGAGACCCCATCTACTGAAGGAAAAAGCCCAAATTCCTTGCTCTGCTGTCCCAGCTCCCAAATAGGCTGTAGCCTTAAAGAGACTACAGTTACCCACAGCTGGTTAATGTAGGGCCCTAGATTCGCAAAGAACAAAAGCCTCTATCACCAAGTTAAAAACAATAAAACAAAGTTTAATAAGCTGTTAACACATACATGATTACAGAGAAGGAAGAGAAAGCACAGAGAAAGTTACATCACCGGGTCAGAAGAGCTTCCACACCTGAAATCCCAATTCCAGTGCTGAGTGGTTCTTTCATATGGTTTTCAGGGTTCTGATTGGGAAGGGTCTGGGCAGAGTGTCCTTGCTACGCACATGATCCCAAAGTCCTCTTACCAGTGAGGCACCTTAAATAACAGTGGAGACAAAGGTGGCCTTGTCCCAACTTTGTTCATGACCAGAAACAGGGAGTCTGTAGTTCCTACGAACTGGCCAAGTACCCAAGGGAACAAACATCTGCATTTTCTAGACAAGTAAGAAAGAAACGCCTTGGGATCTGGCCAGCTAATAGTGAGTTTCTGCTCATATCAGGATGTCCACCAAGCATCCTGGTGTAATCTTTAGAACAGGCTGTGGCACCATGTTATGACCAAGGAAGATCTTTGTGTGTTTAATTTTAACCCCTTCATATGGGCAGCCCCCACAGGAACACTGAGGGTCAGCATCTTCTACAAGATTCAATCAGTCATTGTTCCACTAACATCTTTTCTCACAAAAGCACAAGCCATTTGCTGGAATTCTCTGACTCTTTGGAAAATTCATTATTTAATTATATATTTGGCCTCAGACCTCATAAGACAGTATCTGAATAGAGAAGATACACTCATCTAACTGATGTAGAATCACATTGGTGGGGAAAAGTCTCACATGATTTATTCCTTATTCTGGGCTCACCTTGCAGTGGCAGGAGTCCCGGAGCACCCTAAAGTGTATCTGAAATAGTAGCTGAATGATTACATGAAGAAGTTTCTCCAAACAGAAGGGGTAGAAATATCAGAAGACAATTGGTAAGAATGCAAGGAATTTTATAGTTAGTTTTATAGAGAAATAGAGAAACAGCAAACCCTTCATTTTATTGGGGAATATTTGACAAGAGCCACTGAGCCTCCAATTCAATCTGAGGAGTTGAACTGTGATTAAGAATATCACCTAATACCATGCACTGGCATCTAGGTAGGAGGAAGGTCATGAACCGTGGACAATAGTGAGAATGGTATCTCTCTCAGGTCCCAAGAGTATGCAGAAGTAGCTAAGAACACAAACAAAAAGAACATTCCCTTCTCAAATGCAAAAAGAGAAAGAGAAGACAAGAAAAATTTATACTCAGACCTGTTGTGCACATGGGGGGGGCAGAACAGGTGGCACTAGAGAGAATATTGATGTAATATGGACCTGTAGCCATTATCTATCCTATGTCTGGAAAGAAAATAAATAAATAAAGAAGACACTTACGGAACAAAATAGAATTCTCTAGTAGGCTTTATACCAAAGACACCAGTATAGTACATGAAGAAATAAAGAGACAAAAAACCCCCAATCACCACGTCTCCATCCTTGCGCACACTGGTGCTCCTTCGGTGGAGGCAGGCTTCATTATCAAAAGTGCACACTAAGGCAGGAAGCTGCAGAAGAAGGAAGATAACAATCAAAGGCAACATCTTGGATGCATATGCAAAGCTTTAGGCTGAGGGAAGAGGAAACTTACAGTCTGAGCCAGGTAAATAAATCTGTTATGTGTGTGATTCAGCGCGACATTGCTTCGCACTCAGGTGGACGCTCTGATACCCCAGCTCCTGTCACCACTGCCTGCTCTGTGTCCCTGGAGAAGTGTGCAATCCTTGTCCCCCTGGGCTCTACATCTGAGGTCTGGTGTCCAGGAGAAAAACACAGAAATTATGCTTGAGTACCGTTTTGTCCAAAGGGAGCCACCATAATTTAATCCCGTTCTACTGACAGCAAAATCCCAGGGGCCACTTCCTCTTGGGCAGATTTGCTCCTAAGTCTATGTCAATAAGTCAGTGGTGTAGATGCCATTAGAGATGTTGCTAAACGGCTTCACTAGAGGATTTAATAATAGGGTTCTCCTGAAATAGTCTGAAAAGCCTCAAAGTCAGGCAAAAATCATTGGACATTGTGCCTTCCAAAGTGAAAGATTAAGAGCTATCATCTGACAGGCCTATGGTCAAGAGTTGCAGCCACAGAACTTTCCTTGTGTAGCTGTGTTGTATGTGTAACAGTTACGTGCTGAAACTCACACGTGCTCTCCATTGCTTGGGGTACAAATAATTGCACTACAGCCAAGACACCCAAATTAGTGACTGAACATCAGTGCAGAAATTCAATGCCCTTTTGAGTTGTATAATTTAGCCCACATCCCTGCGGCTTCATTCATTTAAGTATCTTCATTCCATGATTTAATATATTGTCAGAATCCGTTCCTACTCCCACAACCTTGAGTTCCTCCAGGACTTAGGCTTCTGTGAGAAAGTGACTCTGTGTGGTAAACTTCCCTTCTTCCCTCACCCTGAAGCAAAGGAGCCAGGCCAAAAATGACTTCCGTATTTCCCCTTATTCAAAATTTTGAGGAGCAGGGAAGCACAGGCAACATTATAATCCCAAAACTCAGTGGAATTTTCAGGGCATGTAGATTATTCTGAAAATACTGTATTAGATGAATGCATGTCATCTTATGTTTGTGAAGATCTACATCCCCAGCACAAAGTGTGAGCCTCAATGTGCACTTAGACTTCACTTATTGTATAGGTGTCAATATTGGCTTATAAACTGTGACATGTTAGTAAAAGGCAATCTGTTAAAGACTTAGGGAAACATTGACTTTTGTAAGGAAAAACTTTAAAAACTAAAGTATGTACATCATGAGAAATTATTTACTTTCCAGTTTGGAAGATGTTGGCCTCATGTCCTCGTTAGCATTTGAAAAGTTGCTAGTCAAAATAAAGTTGGGCTGTAAGTGTGAAATCTTCAGAGTTCCAAAAATTTTTAAGACACAATGAATTTTTAATAATTTTATAATAACTATATAACAGCATAACATAGTGAATCTATTGGGTTTAATAAATTGTAAAGATATTCTTAAATGAAAGGGTTTATGTCCATTAACCTGGATATTGCAAGTAGTACCCAGTAAAAACACAAACATACTGGAGAATATGGCTGAGTATTTTCTATTTCTTTTCCCTTCCCTCCTTTCCCCTCTTGTATTCCTGCTCCCATTCCCATTTGAATATTTTCTTCCTATTTCCCAGGATCTGTTATATATTTTGTTCTTATTTACCCTTTCAGTTTCTCTCAGTAGAAAAACAGTGTGATATTTAAACGTGTGTCTGATTTATTTCATTTAAGAATATATTGCATTTTTGCCCCTTCCTTCCTTTCCCTCTTCTCCCCTTTCTAGTTCCCCTTTCTTTAGAAAACTTTCCTGCTACTTTACAATACCTTTTATACACTTTGCTCATTATTTACACATTCAGTATCTCATACCAGAGAAATAAGCAATATTTATATGTGAGTTTGATTTATTTCACTTAAGAGAGTATTCTCAAAGTGTATCCATTTACCTAAAAATGTCTCAAGTTTGTCCTTCTTTATGTCTGAGTAGTACTCCATTGTATAAAAAAGCCACATCTTCTTTATTCATTCCTTCCATTTGGGTTGCTTCCAAGATTTAGCTATTACAAACTATGTTGCTATCAAAATGGGTGTGTATATATCGCTGTAGTATCATATATTTAATCCTTCTGGAAGATACTCAGAAAGAGAATGACTGGATCAAATGGAGTTGCTAATCCTAGTTTTCTGAGAAATCTCCACACTGATTTCCACAATGGTTTCACCAGTCTCTACAATGGTTTTACCAGTCTCCACTCCCACCAACAGGGTAGAAGGATTCCTTTTTCACCACATGCCTTCCAGCGTTTGTTATTGGTCGATTTCTTGATGATAGCCATTCTTTCTTGGGTGAGGTGGAATCTCAGCATTGTCTTAATTTGCATCTCTCGAATGACCAGTGACACTGAACAGAACTGAGGACCAATGGAGCCAACTTGAAGATACAAAAACAACACCAAACACAGCCTCATCTTTGAGGCCACATACATTCACTGGAAGAAAGAGAGCCTTTGTAATAAATGGTACTGGAAAAACTCACTTTCCATGTGCCAAAGATTAAACTAGATCCATATCTATCACCACTCACTAAAGTCAAAATGAATCGAAGATCTAAATATTAAAACAGAAAAACTAAATCTGTTGGAAGAAAGAATAGGTAGAATTCTTAAAGACATAGGTATAGGTATAGATTTCATGAACAGTATCCAGATTGTATGGGAAATATTACAAAGAATCAACACTGGGATCTCTTCCTATTTAAATCACCAACAGAATGAAAAGACAATGCACAAAGTGGGGGAAAAAAGCCAGTTGTCCCTCAGACAAAGGACTAATATCTGGAGCATATAAAGAATTTTTAAAAATCCGATCCTCCCAAATTTAAAGACCCAGTCCAAAAATGGGTATCTGAGATGAAGACCCACTTCTCAGAAGAAGAAATAGAAATGGCAAATAAATATATGAAAAAATATCCCACCAATTTTTGATGCATAATTCACACACCCTAAAACTGACTTGTTTAAAAATGAGTGCATCTCTGCTTTTTAATACACTCACTAAGTGGTGGAATCACCACCACCATCTAATTGTAGGACTTTTCATTACTTCCCAAAGGACTCCCTTCTCTGCACCATGTACCCATTGCACATTAACTTTCCATGCAGCTTTTCACCAGTCTTCTGCAACCACCACTCAGTGTTTGAACTGTGGGATTTATCCACTCTGCACATCCCACAGAATTGGTTTCATAAAATACATGGCCTTTTATGTGTGATTTCTTTTACTTAGAGAAATATGTTCCATGGTCACCATTGATTTTGTTTGCCATCAACCCCTTTTTCTTTTTTGATTATTGCAGAGTTATGCAGAGTACATGTTACTACACTCTTTGTGGGTTTCTTTTTTTAATTGAAATTTTGGTAAATTTATTCCTTTAATGAGCAATAAATTCTGACACACCATATGCCAGAGATACAACTTGAGCATGTCATGCTAATTAAAATGAATCAGCCACCAAATGACAAACTCTATATGATAATTTTTGTATGACGTATCTTCAGTGTACAAATCTATGAGAAAAGGAAGTAAACTGGTGGCCGCCAGGGGTTGGAGAAAGGGAAAGAGAAAAGTCTGAGTGTACAAAATGAAAGAGTTCTGGAGATTCACTCCTCACCATCAGTAATGGACACCACATTATTGTACTGCATACACTAGAAAAAAGCATGGCATGACCAACGCACTCTGCTCAGTGCAGTTTGTCAGACTTCTGAAACTTATCTCGGGCCCATCTATACTTCATAGTAAAATTCAGATTTAGAAGAACCCAAGGCAGTTTATAAAGAATGCCCCATCATTTATATCCAATAACCCTTGGTATCTGACAAAGCCCCTCATCTCCCACCACCTCACAAATGATGTCTCCTCAACTTGGCTTGTCTTCCAAAGGAACCTTGTTAGTTGATCTACTCAGAATCAATGTTTCCTCCTGATTCTTCCACTTCACAACTGCCCATCCTCAGACATCCAGCCTGCTGCTCCTTCCATGTAAATTTGCAGTACTCAGGGTACTTTCAGAATCAAGCACAATATCTCTTCCCCCACCAAAACACTTCATTGAGCTGTTCTCTATATCTACCTTACTGTTCTTGAGTAATGTCTGTTTACCATGCATAACCAAATGTTACTGAATGACCTTATTCTATAGATAGTTGTTTTGCGAATTTTTCCTGAAAGTTATATTGGGAAAAGCTATAAAAATACTTCTGGGACAAACACAGCCACCTGCATCTTCCATCAGACCACATTTGGAGTTGTGCTCTCTGTGGCTGATTTCACTGTCTTGGCCAAGGCTATTACTGAGGTGCTGGCCTTCAAGGTAATTACTCTAGGGAGAAGGATGAGGTAGTTGCTGGTACCATTGAATTCCATCATCCCCAACTGCTCCCTGATCCAACTCACTCTCTGTGGAGTCTGGATGGGGACAAATCCACCCTACATTGACACAGA
>NW_004955524.1:3701085-3705561 GCF_000276665.1 Chinchilla lanigera | reverse complement strand
TCAGCTAAAATTTTCTCCCAATTTGTGGGTTTTCTTTTTACTCTGCTGATGATTTCTTTAGATGTGCAAAAACTTCAGTAAGATGAGATCTCAGTTATTGATTCTTTGAAGTATTTCCCATGTGGTTTGGTTTTTGTTCATGAACTCTCTGCCTACCCCTGTCTTCAAGATTTTTACCTACTTTCTCTTCCAATACATTTAGTGTCTCTGTTTTAATATTGAGCTCTGTGATCCACTTTGACTTGAATTTGGTGCATGGTGACGGACTTGGTTCTATTTTCAATCTTTGGCAAGTGGCAAACCAGTTTTTCCAGCCCAATATATTGAAGAGACTGTCTTTCTTCCATTGAACTTGTTTGGCCACATTGTCAAAGATTAAGTGCCTGAGTGTGTTTGTGGTTGTGGCTGTTCCTGTATACATCATATTGTTGGATTTTGTTTCTGAATTTGCTCTGCAAATCTGTTTCTTTCGACTGGTGAATTGAGGCCATTTACATTAATTGTTATAACTGATGTGTGTTGGTTTATCATTGTCATCTTATTTGCTTGCTGTTGGTTTCCTACTTTTTTTACTTCTTTAATTTCTTGCTCTACTTGAGGATTCCTTTCTACTGTTGTTTTTGAAATTGTGATCATTTTTTCCTCTGCCTAGAATATCTTTTAGTACTCTTTGTAAGTATGATTTGGCACTCATGAAGTTGTTCAGCTGTTCTTTGTCATGGAAATATTTTATTTCTCCATTGAATTTGAAAGATAGTTTTCCAGTGTACATCAATCTGGATTGGAAACTTTGTTGTCTCAGGACCTTTAATATTTCACTCCAAGCTCTTCTCAATTGGATGGTTTGTGTTGAGAAATCTGCTGTGATTCTGATGGACTTTCTTTATAGGTGGTCTGTTTCTTTTCTCTAGCAGCTTTTAATACTCTGTTCTTTTGCTGTGTATCTGGGATTTTGATTATTATATGTCTGAGTGTAGCTTTATTTGGTTATGATTAGTTGGAGTTCTGTATGCCTCAATTACCTGGACATAAGAATCTTTTTCCATGCTTGGGAAATTTTCTGCTATTACTTCTACACATATTCTCTTTATGTCATTTGTGTTTTTTCCTGCTGTTTTGTTGACTTCTATTAGTCTTACATTATTTCTGTTTGCCTCATCTTGCAGGTGTTGAATTGGTTTTTCCTGGTTCCTTATTAATTCTAAGAGATCCTTCCTTTCACTATCATTTGTTGTCATGCTCTCTTGGAGATCTGAAATCCTGTCTTCGGCCTCATTCGAACAGCTTTTCCAGTTTTCAGTGGAAGTTTTGATTTCCTGGGTACCTCTTTAAATCTGTTTCATGCTTTCTAGTGCACTCCTATTTTTCATTTAATGTTTCCATCAATTTGCTATGCTCATCTATTTTCCTATATGTCTTCTTTAGATGTGTTGAGCAATTCCTTCAGTACTGTCATCGTTTCATTTTTTACCTGAGGGATTATTTCTCATCTGATCTTTTCTATGGCCTGATGGAGTTGTTTCTTTACTTCCATTACAATCATTTCAACAATTTCAGGTGTGTGTTTACCAAGTTCTCCTATGTCGCTGTCTCCTGAGCTTGTTCTGGGTGGGATGGAGTTCTGAGATTGTATTTTGGTCCTTTGTCTTGTCAGTTTTGCTCCTGGAGGCAGAGCATCCAGTCTCCCTCTTCCCTGGCAGCTCAGCAAAGGTTGCAAGCATCCCTAGTTTTCCTGGTGGTTGGACTTGCCCCTCAGTGGCTGCTGCGATGGGCTGCTCAGTCTGGGATCTTCCAGTGGTTATCAGAGTGTACCTAGTTCTCCCAGGTCCCAGACACAAACTGTGATATCTGCAATCGCAGACCATCTGATCAAGTGTCCCCAGGCAGCTCAGGGCATGTGTATGACCCAGAAGCAGGCTGAACTGGTGGCGTGATCACTGACCTCTTGTTCCTGCATCCCCAGACAGATCAGGGCACAGGCAGAGCCCAGACATGAACCACAGAGTCAGTAATTCATGGACCACCTGATTCAGTGTCTCCAGATAGCTCAGGGCACACACAGGAATGAGACTCGGGCTGCACTGGTGGTGACCACGGACTGCCTGTTTCTGTGACCTCCAGGTCAGGATGCACACAAAGCCCAGAGGTGAACCACAGTGTCATGGACCATCTGATCTAATACCTCAGCTTGTGCAGGGCACATGCAGGGAGGGCCCAAACATGAACCCCAGTGTTACCAGTTCATAGGC
Source organism: Chinchilla lanigera (assembly GCF_000276665.1). NCBI lineage: Eukaryota > Metazoa > Chordata > Mammalia > Rodentia > Chinchillidae > Chinchilla > Chinchilla lanigera. The sequence continues at coordinate 3,703,312 of NW_004955524.1, read as the reverse complement.
CTTCTGAACCAGTATCTCCTGGCTGTGCTGGGTGCACCAAGGGTGGAGACACAGACTGTCAAAACCCTGTATTATTTGTAATGTTCTTGCTTTGTTTTGTTTATGTCTGTGGTGTTGGTATTTTGCTATTGTTCTTGTTTTTACTACTCTCTTTAAAACATTAAAGCAATGTATTAGCAGGTAAGACACATTGCCAGTGATCTGCCTAAAATACTTGCTCCTCTTTACACCGTCATAATTGCCACCTTCTGAGCAGCCCCAGAAGTCCTCTCTCCTGAGTGTCTTCACAAGGTGTGATAAAAATTTAGTGAATATTACTGTAGTGTACTCATGAATGCTTAAATTACAACAAATTACAGCAGAAGACAGTTTGCCATTAATTTTCTCCCAAAGAATCTACCACATTTAGTTCTGGAAGGCCTTTGTATGAATATCTGTATTGCAATGTCTGGGCTACCTCAGTGTCCTGAATGGATTAAGTATATTCACCTTTCCTAGTTATTTTTACTCTGGCGAAGAGCTGGAGTGAAATGCTGCCATGTTCAGTGAGTAAGATTGCTGAGGACACAGAGTAATTTTTGAGCCTGCATTTCCATTGCAAGGCACTGAGCAGTAAAATTCACTGAAATTTTATCACACCTTGTGAAGACACTCAGGAGAGGGGACTTCAAGAGCTGCTCAGAAGGTGGCAATTATGGTGTAAGGAGGAGCAAGTATTTCAGGCAGATCATTGGCAATGTGTCTTACCTGCTAATAAACTGCTTTAATGTAAACATTCCCTGTGTATTTCAGTCACATCTCACATACATAATGAGCAACTGGAGTGAGCTGGAGAGTAAAATGAGAGGAGGGTGGGACTGAGAGATGGCAGTTTCCTGTGGAGACCAAAATGGGTCATGCGCAGTAACTGAGGGAATCATCTAGAAGATAACACTCCAGCACAAAGATGTTTTGTCTGTGCTGTGGAAATGGAAAATGTTTAGAAATTTTAGATACCAAAGGAGACACATCTAAGTTTGTAATCTAGTCATATCATATTATATTCATGAATTTTACTCTAATATTAAAAACTTAAGAAATGTAGCTGTCTTCATCTGAGGTTAGGCAACTAATGCTTAGGAAGAACTTTACAGGACAGCGAGCACCACGGGAGCGGCAGGGCTCGTGGGTTCGAGTCTGTGCTGGACGCACACCACCACGATTCCCAGCTGAAACACGCGGAGAGGGCCAGGTCCCTCCCATCTGATCCCTGAGGGCAGAACTCGTGAACAAAGACCCCACAGACATTACAGACTGAGAGGCCGCGGCACAGAGACCCAGGGCACGGGCGGGGCGAGCAGGCTCTCTGAGCTGGCCGAGCAGGCTCCCCAAGCCGTGCGCGCCTTGTGCCGAGACAGCGAGCACCCTGGGAGCAGCAGGGCTCGTGAGTTTGAGTCTGTGCTGGACGCACACCACCACGATTCCCAGCTGAAACACGTGGAGAGGGCCAGGTACCTGCAATCTGATCCCTGAGGGCAGAACTCGCAAACAAAGACCCCGCGGACATTACAGACTGAGTCACTGTAGCGGCAGAGAGGAGATCGGGACTGAGAGGCCCAGGGGACCTCTCTAGCTGGGGGCCGGGCGAGCAGGCTCTTTGAGCCAGGCAAGCACACTCTCTGAGCCCACCCGCCCTGTGCCAAGAGCTCAAGTACTCCGGGAGGTGCAGGGCCCATGGATTCGAGTCTGTGCTTTGCCTTTGCCCAGACCCTCCAGCCAGTCGAAGGCTGAGGAAGTCTGTGACTGCTACCCATCTGGGCTGAATCTGGTTCCTGTATGAGTCCTGAACTGAGTGGAGACATAGATTTAGTGGTCCATAAACTGTAGACCCTGCAGTTTGTGTCCAAATCATGCCTGTACCCTAAACGGCCTGGAGACATAGGTCCACTGGAGCAGGATTGTCGCACCAGTGCAACCTGAGTCAGGTCGTGCACGTGCACTGAACTGCAAGGGGACACTGGATCAGAAGGTCGGCCATCAGCTGGCACAAGTGCCCGCGTCTGAGAACAGAGATAACTAGATACAAATCAAAAACTGCCGGAAAACCTGATGATAAGTAGTGCTACTCAGAGGTCACCCAGAGGCAAACCTGAACAACAGGAAAAATACGAACACTAGTGGTCTTGGCTGTACAGCTACTGAGGAGGGAAAATGAGCTTTCTGCAACTGATAGCAAACATGTCAAAAC
>NW_004955524.1:3699593-3700985 GCF_000276665.1 Chinchilla lanigera | reverse complement strand
CATGGTGGCCATGGAGGTCTTCTCCATATTGGCCTCCAGTGCAGGGATTCTGGCTGCATCTTTGCCTCCAAGTGTTTTCTTACTTTAGGAAAGGAAGATAGATATTCTTTGCCTAAGTTCAAAGATAAATAAATCCTAAATGTAATAAGCCTCCTTAAATTAAATCATGTGATTTTTCTAAAACACTTATAGGGTCTTAGCTTAATTAGCATTATTTGTCTAGATGGATATTAAATAGCAATATGGGTTTCTTTTTATTTTTGGGGGGGGTTCTTTTTAATTAACCAGTGACTTTTACTTCTTTTTGGAGTGCTGTAACACTTACTACAACCTATAGCCATCACCTTTGTAATGTAAATTTCTTTTGGATTTTTTTTGTTCCTCAAATCTAATTGCATTTTGATTATGTTTGCTTAGCTGAATTTTATTTAGTCTTCCCTATGACTTCTAAATTCTTTCTTTTTGCAGAAATGAGAACTGATCCAAAGAACTTCACACTGAGATACATCCCTAGTCCTTTGTAATTTTCCATTTTTTTTGAGGACAGTTCTTATAAAGTCTCTAAATTGAACTTGCAACCCTCCCACTTCAAAGTCAACCCTAACTACTATTAATTCCTATCATTTTGTTTTGAAACCCTGTATCATAAGAACAAAAGCATTAACACACGTACATTTACAAAATAACACAAGAATAATACAAGCAATACTGAAATTCAGACAAAGTGATAGAAAATTAACACTGGTGGTTGCGTTACATATTAATTTCTTCAAAGTAGTTACTCAGGAAAACAAATATAGACATGGAAGATTGATCAAATAATAAATCATTAACTGTCCCTTTCAAAAAAACAGTAGAAGGGACTGGGGATTTAGCTCAGTGGCACGGCACCTGCCTGGCAAGTGCAAGGTTGTGAGTTTCATTCCTGGTACTTTAAAAAAAAAAAAAAAAAAAAAAAACTAAAGAAAAGCAATAGAAGTCAGTACTATAACTATGTTAGATATCCTGTATATACGTATAAACATAATTTCCCTCTTCTTTCTTTTCTCTTTTCCCTCATCACAGTTGCTCTTTACTTTTGAGCATTTTCCTTTCATTTCACAATGTCTATTATACCTCCTACATTTTATTCATTCTTCCAGGTTCTTACACTAGTGAGACAATACAATGTTTACACATGTAGATCTGATATTTTACTTATGAGTATGGTCTCCAGCTGTGATCATTTACCTATAAAAGCCTCAAGTTTATCTTTCTTTATAGCAGAGTAATATTCCATTCTATAAAAGTACCACAATTTTCTTATCCAATCCTCAGTGGATGGACATTTGGGTTGCTTCCACATTTTAGCAATTACAAATTGTGCTGCTATGAACATAGGTGCACATATAT
>NW_004955524.1:3679172-3687648 GCF_000276665.1 Chinchilla lanigera | reverse complement strand
TGTAAAATGTCGACTGTCTGTTAATATTTTCCTCCTTTTATTTTTAAAACAAAAAATAAAAAAAGAACTTTACATTAAGCTTTAAATATTCTCCTACAATATTGTTTTGAAATTTTATACCATTTTTTTTATCATTTATTTTTCTTTTCTTTAAAATGAAAAACATGAGCATCTTCTTAATTAACACAATCAGGAATCTCTGCCCTCCATGCACCTGGTGCTGACAGGCGATCCTGACTCAGAAGGCCCACAAACTGCTAACACCGGGTTTGTGTTTGGGCCTTCCCTGCTGCCCCTGAGGTACTAGTGCAGGCAGTCCACAAACTGCTGGCACTGAGGTTCATGTCAGGGCTTTACTTGCTACCTGACCTCCTGGAGGTCACAGACACAGGTGGTCTGTAATCACCATCAGTACAGCCTGCATCTTGCTCCTGTGTGTGCCCTGAGCTGCCTGGAGATGCAGAATCAGGCAGTCCATGATCCACTGACATCACAGTTCGCAACTGAACACTGAGAGAACCAGGTATTTCCCATCTACTTTCAGCGGGCAGCTCAGGTGACCCACGACCCCGCTGCCATTACACTCCGAGTCTCCACCCTCCATGTGCCCAGTGCAGACAAGAAATCCTGACTCAAAAGGCCCACAAACTGCTAAAACTGGGGTCCACGTTTGGGTCCTCCCTGTGTGTGCCCTGCACCACCTGACATACTAGAGCAGGTGGTCCATGAACTGCTGGCACCACAGGTTTGCCTCTGGCCTTTGCATATGCCCTGACCTCCTGGAGGTCACAGGCACACGTGGTCCATGATCACCACCAGTGCAGCCCATGTACGGCTCCTGTTCATGCCCTGAGCTGCCTGGACATGCAGAATCAGGTGGTCCATGAACTATTGACCCTGCAATTCGTGTCTGGGTTCTACCTAAGTCTTGAACTTCCTAGGGACACAGGACCACTAGTCCATTATTCTGCCACCAGTGCAGGCTGCTGCTGGGTCATACACATGAGCTGCAAAGGGACACTGGGTCAGACAGTCTGCCATCGGCTGATATCATAGTTCATGTCTGAGACCTAGGAGAATGAGGTACACTTCACCATTTGCCAGAAGATCCCAGACTAAGCAGTGCATCTCAGTGGACACTGAGGGGTAAGTCTGACCAGGAAAACTAGGGACACTAGCGACCTTTGCTGAGCTGCCAGGGAAGTGGGAGACTGGATGCTCTGCCTCCAAAGGCAAAAATAACAAGAGAGGGGCTGGGGATATAGCTCAGTGGCATAAGCACGTGCCTGGCAAGTGCAAGGTCATGAGTTTGATCCCAGGTACTGCAAAAAAAAAAAAAAAAAAAAAACCAGGACAAAGGACTAAAATGCAATCTCAGAACTCCATCCCACCCAGAACAAGTCCAAGAGACAGTGACACAGTAAAACTTGGTAAACACACACCTGAAATTGCTGAAATGATTGTGATGGAAGTAAAGAAACAACTCCATCAGGCCATAGACGACATCAGATCAGAAATAATCTCTCAGGCAAAAAATGAAATGACAGATGCTTACACTAGTGAGACAATATGTTGCTTATACACAGAGGTCTGGTTTATTTCATTTATGAGTATTGTCTCTAGTTGTGGCCATTTACCTATAAAAGCCTCGAGTTTATCTTTCTTTATAGCTGAGTAATATTCCATTATATAAAAGTACCAATAAGTATTACAAAAACCATTGTTAATTACCTACCACTTTGTCTCTAACTCTGTATTATTTGTATTGTTCTCAGGCCATTTTGTAAATGCTTGTTAATATATTTTCCTTCTTTTATTTTTAAAATAAATTTTAAAAAGAAATGACAATAATAATGAAAGAATTGCTCAGAACATCTAAAGAAGAAATATATAAAAAAATAGATGAACATAGGCAATGGATGGAAATGTAAATGAATAATATAGGAATCAACTAGAACACATGAAACAGATTCAAAGAGATATCTGGGAAATCAAAACTTCCATTGAAAGCTGGCAAAACCACTTGAATGAAGCTGAAGATAGAACTTCAGATCTTGAAGACAGCATGGCAGCTGGCCGTCGTGAAAGAAAGGATCTCTTAAAATCAACAAGGATCCAGGAAAAGTCAATTCAACAGCTGCAAGACGAGGTAAAGAGGAATAATGTAAGACTAATAAGAGTCAATGAAACAGCAGGACGCAACACAAATGACATAAAAAGAATATTTGCAGAAATAATAGCAGAAAATTTCCCAAACATGGAAACAGAATCTGATGTACAGTAAATGAGACATATAGAACTCCAACTAGTCAAAACCAAGATAAAGCTACACCCAAACATATAATAATCAAGATACCAGATTTTCAGCAAAAGAAAAGAATATTAAAAGCTGCTAGAGAAAAGAAACAGATCACTTATAAAGGAAAGCCCATCAGAATCATGGCAGACTTCTCAACACAAACCATCCAATGGAGAAAAGCTTAGAGTGAAGTATTTCAGGTTCTGAGACAAAACAGCTTCCAACCAAGACTGATGTATCCTGTCAAACTATCCTTCAAATTCAATGGAGAAGTAAGATATTTCCATGACAAAGAACAGCTGAACAACTTCATGAGTCCCAAACCATCCTTTAAAAGCATACTAAAAGATATTCTAGACAGAGAACAAAATGACCACAATTTCAAGAATAATAGAAAGGAACCCTCAAGCCGAGCAAGTAATTGATCAGGTAGAAAAAGTAGGAAACATACAGCAAGTAAATAACATGACAATGATGAGCCAACACTATCAGTTATAACCATTAATGTAGATGGCCTCAATTCACGAGTCAAAAGAAACAGACTTGCGGAGTGGATTAAGAAACAAAATCCAATCATATACTGTATACAGGAAACACATTTTACTCAAAAGGAAATCAATAGACGGAAAGTCAAAGGATGGAAAACAATTCTCCGTGCAACAGAAACCCAGAGAAAAAGCAGGTGTAGCTATTCTGCTTATAGACAATGTAAACTTCAAACTGAGAACAATCAAAAGAGATAGAGAAGGTAGACCTAGCACACGGTCACTACATACTTGTTAGGGGAAAACTGCCATAGCAGGAGACAACAATAATAGACATATATGCACCAAATATGAGAACACCAAACTATATAATACAAATCTTAATGGACATGAAAAACCAAATAACTAATAACACTATTGTAGTAGGGGACCTAAACACCCCATTGACACAAAGAGATAAGTCAACTAGAAAAAAAAAATCAGCAAGGAAATAACAGATCTGAAACAAATCTGTGAACAAATAGACTAAAAATGTTTACAGAATGTTCCATCCCACATCAGAATACACATTCTTCTCAGCTGCACATGGATCATTCTCTAAAATAGAACACATTCTAGCCCATACAGCATACTTAACTAAAGGCAAAAGATTTAAAATTATGCCATGCGTATTATCTGACTACAGTGCAATGAAATTGGAAATTAAGGACAAAAGGAACCACAAAATCTCCATAAACACTTGAAAACTAAATAGTAACCTCCTGAACAACTAATGGGTCACAGAAGAAATTAAAGATGAAATTTAAAAATACAGACAAAAAAACTATAAATACAACTTACCAGGATCTATGGGATGCACTCAAAGCAGTCCTCAGAGGGAAATTTATAGCAGTGAACATACACATGAGGAAAACAGGAGAACAAATACATAGCCTAATGCTGTACCTCAAACTTTTAGAAAAAGAAGAACAAGTCAAGCCCAAAGCCCAAAGAAGGGAGGAGATTATAAAGATCTGGGCAGAAATTAATACAACTGAGACAAAGGAAACCCTACAAAAAATAAATGAATCAAAGAGTTGGTTCTTTGAAAGAATAAATAAATCTGATAAACCCCAGCCAACCTTATCAAAAAAGGAAGGAAAAAACTCAAATTCATGCAATAAGGTATGAAAGGGATGAAATTACTACAGATTCCACAGTAATTCAGAAGATCATTCATACCTACTTTGAAAATCTTTATTCCCATAGGATAGAATACTCAGAAGAAATGGACAGATTCCTAGACATGTACAAGTTACCAACATTGAATCAAGAAGATAAAAAAAAATCCTGAACAACCTAATATCAATTAATGACATTGAAAATGTGATTAAAAACTTACTGACAGGGGCTTGGGATTAAGCTCAGTGGCACAGCACCTGCCTGGCAAGCACACAGTCATGAGTTTGATTCCCGGTACTGGGTGAGGGGGGGAATTACCAACACAGAAAAGCTCAGGTCCTGATGGATTCAAAGCAGAATTCTACAAGAACTTCAGAGAAGATTTAATGCCAACAATGCTGAAACTTGTCAAGGATATTGAAAAGGAAGCAATTCTCCCTAACTGATTTCTGGGGGCAAGTATTTAACTGATACCAAAGCCAGAGAAAGACCAAACCAAGAAAGAGAACTACAGACCAATCTCCCTAATGAATATGGATGCAAAGACACTCAATAAAATACTAGCAAAGAGAGTGCAGCAAATCATCAAGAAAATCACACACCATGACCAAATAGGATTCATCTCAGGGACGCAAGGATGGTTCATAATATGCAAAACAATCAGTGTAATACATCACACCAGAAAAGCCAAAACAAAAACCACATGATCATGTCAATAGATGCAGAAAAAGCTTTTTATAAAGTCTAACACTTATTAATGATAAAAAAAAAACCTTACAGAAATAGGAATAGATGGTCCTTACCACAAACTGTTCAAAGTCATCTATGACACACCAAAAACCAACATCATACTAAATGGACAGAAACTGAAAGTTTTCACTTTAAAATCAGGAATGAGACAGGGATGTCCACTGTCACCACTCCTATGCAACATAGTTCTGGAAGCATTAGCTAGAGCAATTAAACAAGAGAGAGAAATAAAACAAATAAGGATAAGAAAGGAAGAAGTGAAATTATCATTATTTGCAGATGACATGATACTCTACATGGAAGACCCCATAATCTCCACGAAAAGACTCATACAACTAATCAACAAATTCAGTAGTGTTCCTCGATGTGAAGTCAACACTCAAAAATCAATAGCATCTTATATACAAACAGCAAACACACATAGAGAAATTAAGACAACCAGACCTTTCACCACAGCATCCAAGAAACTGAAATATTCAGGCATCAACCTAACAGAAGTACAAGATCAAAACAGTGAAAACTGTAGTACTCTGAAAAAAAAGAGATTGAAGAGGATTTTAATAAATGGAAAAATATTCCTTGCTCATGGATAGGAAGAACCAACATTGTGAAAATGGCCATACTACCAAAATTGTTGTACAGATTCAATGCAATTCCAATTAAAATACCATTAGCATACTTCACAGATCTAGAGAAAACATTCCTAAAACTCATCTGGAACCAGAAGAGACCCAAAATAGCAAAAGCAATCCTGGGCAATAAAGACAAGTCAGGCGGCGTCACAATCCCTAACCTGAAATTATATTACAAAGCTACTGTAATAAAATCTAGATGGTACTGGCTAAAAAACAGGCATGAGGATCAATGTAACAGACTGACAGGTGAAGCCACAACCGCAAACACACTCAGCCACCTGATCTTTGACAAAGGGGCCAAACAAGATACTGGAAGAAAGATAGCCTCTTTAAACAGTGGTGCTGGGAAAACTGGTTTGCCACATGCTGAAGGCTGAAAATTGACCCAAGACTATCACCATGCACAAAACTCAAGTCAAAATGATCACAGATCTCAATATTAAAACATAAACGCAAAATCTACTGAAAGAGAAAATAGGTAAAAATTTTGAATTTATAGAGGTAGGCAGAGAGTTCATGAACAAAAACCAAACTGCACGGGAAACACTACTGAAAATCAACAACTGGGATCTTATCCTACTGAAAAGTTTTTGCACATCTAAAGAAATCACCAGCAGAGTAAAAAGGAAACCCACAAATTGGGAAAGAATTTTAGCTGACTGTCCCTCAGACAAAGGAATTCTCTCTAGAATATATAAAGAATTTTAGAAAAACCTCAGCCACCCCCCAAATTTAAAGATCCAATCCAAAAATGGACATCTGAGATGAATACGCACTTCTCAGATAAAGAAATACAAATGACAAAGAAATACACAAGAAAATGGTCAACATCATTAGTCATTTGAGAAATGTTACCTAAAACAGCACTGAGGTTTCATCTCACCCCAGTAAGAATGGCTATCATTAAGAAATCAACCAAAACAAATGCTGGAGAGGCTGTGGGGAAAAAGGAACCCTTCTCCATACTGCTGCAAGTGTAGACTGGTACAACCAGTGGAAATCAGTTTGGAGATTCCTCCGAAAACTAGGTCTAGAGGTCCCATTCAATCCAGCTATCCCCCTGCTGGGTATTTTCCCAGAAGATCTGGTTGTTTTTTGTTTTGTTTTGGTTTAGTTTGGTTTGTTTTTTTTTTCCAGTACCAGGAATCGAACTCATGACCTCATGCTTGCCAGGCAGGCGCTGTGCCACTGAGCTAAATCCCCAGCCCATTTTCCCAGAAGATCTGAAAACATCATATCATAGTGATATATGTGCACCCATGTTTATAGCAGCACAATTTATAATTGCTAAATCATGAAAGCAACCCAAATGCCCTTCCATTGAGGAATGGATAAAAAAGTTGTGGTATTTATATATAATGGAATATTACTCAGCTATAAAGAAAGATAAACTTGAAGCTTTTATGGGTAAATGGACACAACCAGAGACCATACTCATACTTGAAATAAATCAGATGCACATGTGTAAACAATATATTGTCTCACTAGTGTAAGAACCTGAAAAAGTGAACAAAAATTAGGAGATATGATATGATAGATAATGGGAAATGAAAGGAAATTGCTCAAAAGTAAAGAACAATATGGATGTGAGAAAAGAAAAAAGAAAGAAAGGGAAAATTATGTATACATGTATATTATTGACTTGAGTTTGGTGCATGGGGATAGTCTTGGATCTATTTTCAGTCTTCTGCATGTGACAAGCCAGTTTTTCCATATACATAATTATGTATATATGTATACATAAAATTATGTATATATGTAACACAGTTGTCCTACTGACTTCTATTGCTTTATTGAAAGGAACAGTTAATGTTTGATTGTTTGATCAATCTTATGTCTATTTGTTTATATCAGTAACGAATTTGAAGATATCAATATATGATGCAACAACCATTGTTAATTTCCTATTATCTTGTCTGAAATTCAGTATTGCTTGTATTGTTTTTGTGTTATTATGTAAATGTATGTGTGCTTCTTATTATGTTTTTGTTCTTTTAGCTTTAAAATAAAAAAGAAGAAAAATTTAAAGATAATTAAAGGGCATGAAAATTAACTAGATGAAACAACTTTTTCACATTACTAACAACTCATGAAAAAAATTCAAGAATGTATCTAACAAAAACATTATTCAATATATATTATTTAAATGTGTACCTAATATGTACAAAATGGCATATGTGTGTCACACATCAATATAGGGTAATCAGCTAAAGGATGATCAACTAGGAAAATGGAAATATTTAACTACACTGATAGAAATCCTCACTATAACTCACTATTTAACCCCTTTAGTTACCCTACATGTTCAGTTTATTGCCATTTTTACTTCAAGTGTATTTAGTGTAAGATATGACCTGACAAACCTAGATTTCTAATGGCCATAGGAAAGAAAACTTCTTGAAAAATATTCTCCTGGCTAGTGGAAAGAAAGTTTAAGGGAGAAATACACAAGAAGGATCAAAGCATAATACAAGTATTATATTAAAGTCATGATACACTTGAGGAGGAAAAAAATGTAATGAAATGTATTAAGGAACTGAAAAATCATTATCTGTAGCCAAACTTGTTACATTAAAGTATTTTTAAAAACATGGAGAAACAGAAGGGAAATATAAAAGTGATAAATGTAATCAATTTTGAATACAAAATACTAGAATCGGTTGCAGATATAATGGAAGTCAGAAAATCCAGAATAAAATTCAAATGAAAAGGGTAACAGCTATAGGTGTTAGTGGTTTCAAGATTATTAGAAAAAGAAGAGTCAGTTGTTCACCCAAACAAATCTCCTCATGCAATTTGACATCTGATAAATGTTGAAGAGCTGCTTCTGACTCTTAATGTATGTCAACATTCTCTGTGTATTCTTACACCCACATGTGTTTTATGCTTGAATGAATATACAGAATTCCTACCTTCTCTTAACAAAATAATGTAGCACTTAGGGACAAAGATGCAGCCTAGCAGCCCCGCACTGGAGGCCAAGATGGAGAAGACCTCCATGGCCACCATGACCTTCCCCTTGGTGCTGTGGTACACAGGGAGGAAGGTGACCCACACACTGCAGAACACCAGCATGCTGAACGTCAGGAACTTGGCTTCATTGAACGTGTCGGGCAGGTTCCTGGCCAGGAAAGCCACGGCGAAGC
>NW_004955524.1:3667265-3678862 GCF_000276665.1 Chinchilla lanigera | reverse complement strand
ACAGTGAACACGACTCCAAATGTGGTCTGCTGCAGGATGCAGGTGGCTGTGCTGGGCCGGCCAATGAAGAGCAAGGAGCAGAGGAAGCAGCAGGTGAGGGAGATAAGCAGGGTGTAGCTGAGAGCCCGATTGTTGGCCTTGACGATGGGAGTGTGTCGGTGCTTCACAAAAAGCCCAAGAACAGCAGCTGTGAGGACAGCGAGACTCAGGGTGGTGCCAGCCAGAGCCTTCCCCAAGGGATCTTCATAAGCCAGAAACGTCACAGCTTTTTGGAGGCAGCGGTTTTTCTCAGTGTTGGCGTACTGATGATCTGGACATGTTACACAATGATTCATATCTAGCAAAAATTAAAATTGTCACTAGTCTACCTTTATTATTTCTTTTTCACAAACCCATACCCAGAAACTTATTGTAGTTGAACTAAATTATCACTTTTTAAATTTTTTCTTTTCTTTCTCTTTCTCTTTCATTTTCAGTACTTGAGATTAAACTCAGAAACTGTTCACTGAGAACTATTACCAAGTATTTTAAATTTTATTAGTTTGAGAAAGGATCTCCTTAATCACCTTATTGTCAAGGGTCCCATCATACTTAAAACTCTCTTGCCTCAACCTATAGTGCTGCATCACATACCTAACTGTTCCATTTCTTTCTAGACACAAAATAAAATGATAGGACGATCATGCCCCAGGCGCATGGGCGCACACAATCCTTGGGGGGCAGATCTACCAGAACCCTGAAACCTAGGACAAAAGGAGCCAAGCACAAAGGCACACACATGCTTTTGTCAGGAGGACCATTTGCACACTGAGGACAGTCATGACAGCAGGACATTGGGTATGCAGACAAACATGCTTTTGGAGGGTGGAGTAATTAGCAAGATCAGCAACTTGAATTGTCTGAAACAGCAGGGAGGAGCCAACAGGGGCTCGGGAGGACTCTACCAACATAAGACCACTCCCAGCCCCCACATCAAGAGACCAAGGTCAGCAACATAGCCAGCATATTTCTAGATTCTAACATGGACGCTATCACAGAACTGTAAACACCAGGGGTATTTCATGACTTTTTTTCTCCCTTGTTTTTTTGATTAGCTATCCTTTTCCTGTCTGGTTAGATATCGTGTTGTTTTGTTTTGTTTTTTGTGGTTGTTTTTGTTTTCATGCTTTTTTTCCTGCCCCTTCCTCTGGTCTCCTTTTTTCCTTTCTTCCTTTTCTTCTTTTCTTTTTCATCCTCCTTCACTTTTTTCCTTCTTTTTTCACTGTCTAGGTTTCCTATGTGTGTTTTTTCTTTTTCTTCTATTGATCCTCTTTCTTTTTTTTTTTTTTTTTTTTTTTTTTTTTTTTTTTTTTTTTTTCTTTTTTTTTTTTTTTTTTTTTTTTTTTTTTTTGGTTTTGGTTTTTCTCCGGTACCGGGAACTGAACTCATGACCTTGCGCTTGCCAGGCAGGCGCTTTTGCCACTGAGCTAAATCCCCAGCCCCGATCCTCTTTCTTTCTTTCCTCAACTACTTCTTCAATTTAAACTTTCAAATGAGTAAATATTGTCTCTTCCCTTTCTGATTACTCCTTTGTATTTTATTTCAAGCTTTCTCTCCTCTGTCCTCCAGTTTCCCTAAACTCAAGTGATCATTCTTTGACCTCCAGCCTTCACTCTACTGTATTTGATTTCATTCATCATTCTATCCTGTTTCCTACCAATCTTAACCCTATTGCCCCACACGGTAGGATAAAATCACTCCACTAAGGTGAAAATAATTGCATACAAGTACATGGTATATGTTTGATTTTGTTATATAACTATAAAGGTTGCTCCTGTGGTCAGAGGTAGCTGGTTAATGGTTAACGTAGTTTGTCAGTAGTTAAACTGTACTTGAAACTACTGTTATTACTGACTGTTCTACTTTAGCCATGATGTCACAGATGTTATAATCAGTTTTTCTCCCTGTATGATGACACTGTGGTTATATGAGATCATAATTATCACCACAACTTGGTACCAAGGGACTGGGTGCAGAGCCAAACAATAACTTTGCATCCTTTATAAATTGGGAGGGTACATTTTTGGGATAAGTGGAAAGAACCACCTACATTTAGAGGACATCCCTGAAGAACAGACATCTCTTAGGGAAGCCTCAGTACTAGTGATAAAACTGTCATAAGAAACTGGCAAGCATCAACATAGAGAACAAAATAAAGTGAAACAGAGAAAATACAAACTGACAATATGCAGAAGCAAAATGCACTCCTGACCTCCAGCCCACCTAGGAAAAGCCCAGACTCATTCAGATAGAAGAAATTGGAAATCAAGCACTGGAACTTTCTGAAATGGTAGCAACAGAAGTAAAAAAAGAAGTGGAAAAGTCTAGGGAGAAAATAACCTCTCAGGCACAAAAATAAACAAGGCTTAAAATCAAAGATATTAGAGAAGACACAGATAAAAGAATAGATGAGGGCTAGTAGTATAGCTCAGTTGTCCAAGTACCTGCCAGCATTACTGCACAAGATCCCGAGTTCTATTCCCAATACCAAAAAAAAGAATAGATGAGCTTAGAAATTGATGGAAACAAAACATTCTCAACATAGGAAAGAAATGGAATCTATGCAACAGTTCTAAACAGAAGTCCAAGGAATTAAAGCTTCTTTGAAAGTATTTGCAACAGATTTAAGTAGAAGATAGAATTTCAGATCTTGAACGCTGAATTACAATTAGTGATCACGAAAAGAAAGACATCTTAAAAATAGTAAGAAGACCTGAAAAAATCAATCCAACAGCTACAAGATGAAGCAAAGAAGAATAATATAAGATTGATTGGGGTCATTGAGAAAGCTGGAGACAACACAAGTGACATAACAACTTTTCACAGAAATAATGGCAGAAAACATCCCAAGCATGGATAAAGAACTTGATATACAAATAAATGAAGCATACAGAACTACAAACAGCCATGACCAAAATAAAACTGCACCAAGACATATAACAATAAAGATTCCAGAAATTTAGCACAAAAGCAGAATATTAAAAGTGGTTAGAGAAAAGAAACAGATCACCTATAAAGGAAAGACTATGAGAATCATGATAGTCTTCTCAACACACACCATTAAGTCAAGAAAAACTTCGAGTGAAGGACCTCAAATCCCAAAAGAAAACAATTTCCAAATTAGATTGATGTACCCTGCAAAACTATCTTTCAAAATTAATGGTGATACCGGAGAAAAACCAAAAAAAAAAAAAAAAAAAAAAAAAAAATCTTTCAAAATTAATGGTGAAATAAGATACTTCCATGACAAAGAACAACTGAAGAAATTCATGAACACTAAACCAACCCCACAGGCTGGGCATGGCAGCACATGCCTGTAATCGCAGTACTCAGGGGGTTGAGGCAGAAGGCTCAGGAGGATCATTACAAGTTCGAGACCAGCCTAGGCTACAAAGTGAGCTCAAGACAAGCATGAACTCCATGGCCAGACCCTGTCTCAAAAAGGCAAAAAATAAACAAACACAAGAAAGCCAACCTTACAAAGACTACTAAAAGATATTCTAGACAGAGATAAAAATTACTACAATTCCAAGAACAAAGGAAAGAAACTACCAGGGAGGGCAAGCAGTTAAACAGAGGGAAAAAGCAGGGAACCAACATCAGGAAAATAACATGACAAAGAAGCCAGTACATATCAGTTATAACCATCAATGTAAATGGTCTCAATTCACCAATCAAAATAAGCAGACTGGCAGAGTAGATTAAGAAACAAAATCCAACAATATACTGCATACAAGAAAAACATTTAATTTAAAAACATATTCATAGACTGAAAGTCAAAAGATGGAGAACAGTCTTTCATGCAACAGGAACTCAGGAAAATCAGGAGTAGCTATTCTATTTGCCAAAAATATGAACTTCAAACCAAGGATGATCAAAATAGATAAAGAAAGTCACTACTTACTTCTTAGGGGTAAATTTCAAGAGAAAGAGACAACATTCATAAATATGTATGCACCAAAGATGGAAGCACCCAACTATATAAGAATTATTAATAGACAAGAAAAAGCAAATAAGCAGTAACACAATTGTAACAGGACAATGTAATGCCCCACTGTTACAAAGAGATAGATCAACTAGACAAAAAATCACCAAGGAAATATCAGAACTGAACGAAACCTGTGAACAAATGGACCTAGTAGATGTTTTCAAACTGTTCCACCCAACATCATCAAAATACACATTATTCTGAGCTGCATATGGAACATTCTCTAAAATGGACCATGTACTAGCCCCAGAACATGCTTAAATAAATGCAAAGGATTTTAAATTATCCCATACTTATTATCCAACCATAGTGCAATGAAATTGGAAATTAATGGCAAAAGAAACTGCAAAAACTCAATAAACACATGGAAATTAAATAACACCCTCCTAAACAATCAAGAGAGTCACATATGAAATTAAGAAGAGATTTTAAAATATCTACAACTAAACGAGGATGCAGATACAACATAACAAAACATATGGGACTCAAGGAAAGCAGCCATAAGAGGAAAATCTACAGCAGTGCAGTCTCACATCAGGAAAACAGAAGGAGCACAAATAAACAACTTATTGCTGTACCTCAACCTTCTAGAAAAAGAAGAGCAAGCAAACCCAAAGCTCATACAAGGGAGGAAATTATAAAGATCAGAGCAGAAATTAATGCAATTGAGACTAAGAAAATAATACAAAGAATTAATGTGTTGAAGAGTTGGTTCTTTGAAAGAATAAATAAAATTGATAAACCCTTATGCAATCTTATTTTTAAAACTTATACCAGCCACAACAACAAATTAGAAATTTTTCAGAAGGGAGGTGATCCCACCATGTCATAATTCACAAGAAATATAAATATTTCCAAAGTGTTACTTATGGTGTGTAACAGTCTCCAGTATTAGAGTTCTGTAAATTTCACAAAACACATTTCAACCCACATTCTCATATTATCTGCATTTTAATAACATAGCATTTCCCTTATGGATATTTGAATGTTCCATGAATAGTGAATATACCATTTTGATCACTTCTAATTAATCCCAACAAGGATTTATTCCACTTCTTTTCATTCTGATATAATACTAATGCTATCTCCTCTTTGAAAATGCCCATGACACTCTCCCCCCCTCCTCCTGAAATGTAGATATTGTCACATGTTAAATCCCTTATTCTGTGTGCATATCATCCTTGCAATTCTTTAGCATGGACTAATTCATGCTATAGGCTGTCACCCCACTCACCTATGCATTCTAGGAGAACCGGGATGAAATCATAGGATTTGAGATTGTGCCATTCTCTAAGTATGTTGTACAGCAAAGGCATCCCCATATCTCCAACCAAACTCAGTCTCTCTGAGCACCTGCTTTGTTTTAACAATAGTGTCAGGCCCTGGAAAAATGAAGTATGCCCAGCCCTTGTCTTGAGTGTAATCTTGCTGTGTTTCCAAAGAATGTAAAGAGTTGGCTTAAATCATACTGTATGTTAAACCTCATGATGGAAATAGAACTTAGGTAGCTTTGGGGTAGGGGAAGAACTTGTCTTGAGAATATAATGCTTTTAATGGGACTAGAAAAATAAATCAGTGTGGGTAAGTGTGGTGGTGCATAACTGTTATCAGAGGGAATCAATGGACTGAGACTAGTCTATCACAACTTTGAAGCAGTTTGAGGAACATTAGTGATACTCTCTCTAAATAACAAATAAGAGTAATATGGACATATATTATTGATAAAGAACACTCTGGTTCAATCCCCAGCAATGCAAAAAATGGTGAACAAGAATGAGATAAAAGGAGTTGGGGATGTAGCTCAATGGTAGAGTGTTTGCCTAGCATGCACAAGACCCTGAGTTCAATCCCCAATATCACCCAAAAAAGAAAAAGAATGAGATAAAAGGAAAATGAATCAGAGTACAGTTGAAAAGGAAAAGTGAGTTTTCAAAGTGGGCAATAGCACTCAGTACAACAAAAAATTTGGTAATTGAAGTATTTGGTTAATAATATCCCTTCATTATTGCAGACTGATCAGGTCCACAATTTCCCAAATGAGTGTATAGCAAAGGCTAAATAAAAAGAAGCAAATGGAATAATTTCAGGGCTCCAGGAAGATCAAAGCCCTCAGGACTAAGACCAAGACCTTCCCTAGGTGGCCCATACTTATTTTATTATCAGAAGAAGGGAGGGGAGTACTCAAGAAGGGTGGAATTACTCAAGGACTTCTCCAAGTAAGATATTAAATTAATCCTTAAAAAGGATTAAGTTAATCCACCCAAGAGTGAGATGCCTGAGGCTATAGTCTTTATCTAGTTGAGATTGGATCCAAGTGTCCTTGGGTGTGATTTTGTCTTATTCTCTGGGGCTTTCCAGCTTCATCTGCCATTATAGGTTTTAGTAGGGATTAGCGACTCACAGAGGTTCACTTGCTATAAGTCTGTTGCCCACTTCCAGACAAGTGTCCTAGGCTTTGGACAGATTCATAAGTAAACATAAAAAGTCAGTTGGTTAATTTAAGTCCTACTCAGGGCTGCTTCATAGTGATCTCCATCAGTGAAGGCGGAATTTTTCATCAGTATCATTTACAAGATGTTTTCCACTTTGTAGATGGAGGGAGTGAATATAACATAGAGTGAGAATTTGTCTAGAAGGCAAGCTTTTACCTGTGTCATTGGCAATCTCATTGTCTGCACAAGGGGTGCAATCAAAACAGCAGGCAGCCTTTCCCTCCTGAGGGCTTTTCCTAAATCCAGGACTGCAACTCTCACTGCATACCGAGCGGGGAGTCTAAGGAAAAAATATTTGGAGGTAACTTCTTTGACTTTCACTTACTTGTTTGGAGTGAGAGGAATAAACTTAATTTTTATACATACATAAGCAAAACTATATAATTGCATGCCAAATTTATTTCATAGTATGAAACACATATTTAAAAATATAATTAAGTAAATGCATTTCTTTCCCTCATCAGAAAGTGTGTAAACAAGATTTTTCAAACTGTAAATTGAGTTGATCAATTTCCACATGGGGCTATTCTATGAGGAAAAATTGGAAGCGCAAACCTATGACAATATTTAGCTTACTTGGGTTAAGGAAGTGCATAATGATTATGTCCAACACACCTCTGTAATTTCTGTGGCCCACTCTATCATGTCCTCAGATAAAATCATTTTTTGGCCATGTGGAGCATGTGAACAAAACGTTCCCAGTTTAACCTTTTGTCTAAGGCCTTCTGGAAAATTCCAAAAATTGAGAATATCATACTCTGAATCTGGCATCCTTCTGTCATCCAAGTTCACTTGGTCTCCAGCAGGATTGTTAAATTGGATGTTCTTCAGAAAGCGATGTAGCTAAAAGAGACACATCATCCTATGTAAACAGCACTCCATGAGTAATACAGAAAATATGGATGGGAGAAAGTTCCTAAGTGTCATTAATCCCTTTTATGTGAACCAACTTGGACACTGCTGTCTACTAAATTAGATCACATGAATGTCTAAGGACTAAAATGTCACCATGTTCAAGAAATGTCAATTTTAGGGAAAAAATATTCTATGTAAGCTCATTTTTAAAAGGTACACAGTTGTGTTAGACAAAAACATCAACTGTGAAATAAAAGCTTTTAAAACCCACAACTTTCATTGTCTATCTGACTATTCCCATAGCATCTAGCAACAAAATGAGTTCATCAATATAAGAGTTTGTAGAATTAATAAAAAATTCATATAATATGTTCATTGCTGGGTTTAACCTCATTTAATTTTGAGTGACTACAGGTTTTCTAGTTGTCCTTTAAGAACTTCATAAGACCTTTTTAGGTGGACAAGACATTTAAATCCTGTACACAGAAGCAAGGAGCTGGCCTCCTGTTTCCTCCTCCCTGCCAGTGGCTCCTTGACTGAGGATCATTTCAACTCAGCTCAAGAATTACTTCCTCAACAATAAGTGTGATACACAATGCCTAGTATTTTTATAGGAATGATTCTAATATTCTTGGATGAAACATAGAGAATAATTAAGAAAGGTGCCATGATGTTGTTGCATGCCATCCAAGGGAAGACACATTACCTGCCAGGGGGGAAACATCCTCACTTGTCTGTTTCTCATTGGCGGCCTTTGTACTTCTTCGGAAAGCATCGCATGAAGGGCATGGGCCACAGCATACACAGCATTGTATATATTGTAGCTCCTGTCAGTCATGACTGCGTCAAAACGATTTGGAGGCAACCAAGCCACAGAGGCATTAGGTGTGCAGTTCTTCAAGGAGCAGTCAGTCTCAGAGAATGAGCAATGGAAGTTCTTGGACCAATATATAATAAGGTAAGTGTCTTCTGGGTATTTGAAAGGGGTAACTGCCTGGACAAAATTTTTGAAACCTGAAATCTCTTTGCGGTGGTGTGAGAAAACAAGAGTCCCATGGAATGGGTCAAGGATGAAATCTCTCCCAGACAGGTCAGCATGCCATTGTGAGTTTGTCACCCAGACTTTCCATGTCACTAAGTTCTGCACTATGTTGTAGTTTACACCATGAGTACTATCAGTATCATAGTAAACAACCACCACATTGACTGATGATGTATCTGCAGTCAGGATATCGTGTTTCTTCGTAGCTGAGAGATATGACACAGCCACAGTTGACACCATTTTCACAAAGGCTGCACAGACTCTGTTCCTGTCCATCTCAGCTCTTATATCTGAGAGAAACTGAAGACCCTTGTGGCCTTCTGTGATGAGCAGGCCCACCCAGGTCCAGTGGAAATGAAGCATCAAGGACACCATGCCAAGGGCCAAATGCGTGTCCTTTGGGGCCACCTGATAGAGAGAAGGATACTGGCCACTGTCAGTAAGCACAGGATCAAATGAGCCAAAGGTAACCTAAAGGAAAAAAAAAAAACACTGAAGAATGTTGACAGA
Organism: Chinchilla lanigera; assembly: GCF_000276665.1. Classification (NCBI taxonomy): domain Eukaryota; kingdom Metazoa; phylum Chordata; class Mammalia; order Rodentia; family Chinchillidae; genus Chinchilla; species Chinchilla lanigera. The sequence continues at coordinate 3,669,936 of NW_004955524.1, read as the reverse complement.
AAGCACAGTAGTTGACCTGAAACATACTTAGCAACAGTTGGCAGTTGTAGATAGAGACATCTGTTCTGGCCTTTCTTCTAATCATCTCACTCCTTAAACACTTTTATAAAATGTAAGAGCAGAGTCAGACATTCAGACCATATCTTTGCTTTCTGTCTTCAAAAAGAAAAAAAAAATTGTGAGTAACTCACTCTCTATGTACAGATTCTAATGCATTATACAATTTGAAAGATGCATATCCCAGGCTCATTTTTAACCCTTTATGCTCCTGGTAGTTGAGGCACCATGGATGTGCTTCCACCATTTCCTGTCCCACCAACCCTCACCTGTGGAAATCTGTAGAGTTCCAGCAGTGGTCCGATCTGATCCGAGGTGCCCCATGACATTTCTGTCAGTACTGCTGCACACTTGCTTTCTCTCCTACATGTGTAATTAGGGATCTCTTGCTGTCCTGTGAGCAAAATGAAGGAATTCTCTAGTATCCTCCAATGACTGTAAATGAAAGTATGGAACTCATAGCCCAGAGAAATATTGGGTAAAAGATGAGGATTCCTGTTGATCTCTTCTATGGCAAAAGTGAAGACCAGGTAGTTCTGGTAGTTGTTGGGCATAAGCCTGCAGAGAGAGCACAGAGGTCTTAGGCAAAAGACTTGATGATCATCTTCCAATCCAGGTTCAATACCATTTATGACCTGAATGCTTGTGTTCTTCCCCCATATTCAGACCATCATAACATCAGCATGAATGTAATGATATGGAATTTTAATTTTTTGAAGGTAATTACGATTAGATGCATCCTGAAGGTGAATTTCTCATGAAGGCCTTTAGTGGCCTTACAGGACTGAAGGAAGTATTGATTCACAATTGTGCTACATGAGGACCATTGACAAGAGTCGCTCAAAAACTAGGAAGTAGATTCTCTCTTGATTTTTCTCAGCTTGTACAATTATTAAAATAAATGACTGCTGACTTAGCATTTATGGTTGGTCCAGTTGCTGGTTCATTTTATGCAGCAGGTTGAGAAAAGCAAAATCATAACTAAAGATAAATAATAAGTACATTTAATTCCTCTTTGGAAGAACAGAGTCCTATGAAGTCTTAAAATTTATAGTTCATGAAACTAAATTAACATGTCTTTAGAAGGACCCTTTACACCTCCACATATCTGGTGGAAATTTTTAAAAACAAAGATGCTATTGTGAAGGCTGTAGCTTCCCTCTCAGTGAATTTTTTTGTACATGAGTACAATTTCTCTCTCAGCGAATTTTTTTGTACATGAGTACTATTGATTCCTGAGTGGTTTTTGCATCCTGCTATACTACTGGATTTGGTTACTAAATCAGCAAGTCTTTTCTTGGAATTTTTGGAGTCTTGTATGTAGAATATCATGTCATCCACAAATAACTATAATTTAAATTCTACCTTTCCTATCATTAATCCTTTTATTCCTTTCTCTTGTCTCACTGCTCTAAGTTTCCCGAACTATATTGAATAGGTCCAGTGATAGTGGACATCGTTGTTGCTAATTTTAGAGTGAAAGCTTTCAGTTTTTGACCATTTTGTATAATGTTAGCTGTTGGTTTGACATAATGGCTTTTATCAGATTGAGATAAAGATACCTATTCCAATTTTCTGTAGGGCTTTCATCATGACTGACTTTTTAAGCATCTATTGATATTATCATGTGATTTTTGTCTTTGACTCTGTTAATATGTAGTGGATTGACAACTGGTGGTCAACTTATAACCCCCAGCTGAACTGAGTAAGCATAGTGCTGGGTGTGGGAGGCCCACCTGGGGACTGTTGCCAGCAGCATAAAAGGCAAAACTGGAGAAGAAGAAGTTAGGTTGTTGGAAGCTAACAGAAGCTGTTGAGGAGCTGGTGGAAGCTTGAAGGAGCTGTGGTTCTTTTGGAGGAGCTTGATATGCTGGCTTTCCTGATGAATTTGGCTGTTTTCATCCTTTGAGGAGCTCAGGACCTTGTTAGCACTAAGAATAACTTCGGTTCACTTTGGATGAGCTCTTACCCTCACTCTGAGCATTGCTTCCTGACTCCAGAGGGGAAGATAGCACACTGCCAGTCTCTGAGAGAAGCTTGCTGCATTGGCTTTCCTGATGGGAACTCAACCATCTTGATCATCAGAGGAGCTTGGGACTTTACTGTTGCTGAGGATGGCTGTGGTACTTTTCAGGGGAGCTCTGGTTCTCACTTTGCATATCATTTCCTGGCTCCAGTATAGATCCTTCAGCCTGCTAGCACAGATCCTTCATCCCACTGGTACAGACTTCTTAGATTCCACCACTGACCTTTGGAACTTCCCCACACAGATCCGTGAAACAGGCCTGCGTGAGATGTTGTTATGGGCTTTGGGCCTCCAGGTGGATTCATGGGAGGCTCTAGGTCTTCAGCTGGACTCATGCAGGACATTATTGTGGGATCCATGCCCTCAACTAGATTCCTTGGTCTTAGTGTGTGGACACATTTCCTGCACTCTCTTTGTATATGATTCTTTGGGTGACCATCGTAAAATAATCCTATAAATTATGTGTCCTATATTAAATTTTTCCTCCTGTAAACCCTGACTACAACAGTGAGAGAGATAAACTTTCAATACCTAGGGTTGAAAACTTCAATCCATCTGAAAAATAAAATAAGAATCTCAATACTTTCC
>NW_004955524.1:3655938-3667165 GCF_000276665.1 Chinchilla lanigera | reverse complement strand
TTTTTTTTTTCTGGTACCGGGAATCTAACTCATGACCTTGCACTTGCCAGGCAGGTGCTGTGCCGCTGAGTTAAATCCCCAGCCCCCTCCTGCACTGTCTTGTATATCATTCTTTTGGTGAGCATTATACATAATCTTATAAAATATGTGTCCTGTATTATATTGTTCCCCTTGCAAAATGTCCCCCAAACTGACACAACTACATTTATTCATTTGCATATGTTGAAACATCCCTGTATCCCTGGGATGAATCCTACCTGATAATGCCGTAAAATCTTCCTGATAATGTGCTGCATTCTGTTTGCCAGTATCTTATTGAGGACTTTTGCATCTATGATCATTAGGAAAATTGGTCTATAGTTTTCTTTTTTGGTTGGGTCAGTCTCAGGTTTGGGTATCAGGGTAATACTTGCTGCCAGAAATGATTTTGGAAGTATTATTTCCCGTCCAATTTTATTAAAGAGTGGCAACATAAATGGTATTAGTTTTTCTCTAAAATTTTGTAGAATTCAATAGTGAATTCATCAGGACCTGGGCTTTTGTTTGTAATTTGTTTGTAACTCTTTTTAATTGCATTTTCAATTGCATTGACTGGTGTTGAGTTATTTAGAATATTTATATCCTCTTGAATCAGTTTTGGCAGTTCATATGTGTCTAAGAATCTGTCCAATGCTTCTGTTTTTTCCTTCTTGTTAGGGTACAACTTCTGGAAGTAGGTATTGATGACTTTCTGGATTTCTGCAGGATCCATTGATCCACTGTGTTTCCCACTTTTCATTCCAAATTGCTTGAATTTGAGTCTTTTCTTTCCTCTTTTTGAGGAAGTTGGCTCACTCAATCTTTCAAATAATCAACTCTTCAATTCCTTGATTATTTGCATTGTTTTCTTAGTCTCAACTGCATTAATTTCTGCTCTCATCTTTATACTTTCCTCCCTCATACAAGCTTTGGGTTTGATTTGTTCTTCTTTTTCTAGAAGTCTGAGGTTCAACATTTGGTTGTTTACTTGAGCTCATTCAGTTTTTCTGATAGGAGAATGCATCATTATAAATTTCCCTCATACAATCCTGGAAGACAAACACAACTCAGGAGGCATCACAGTACCTGGCTTCAAATTATACTACAAAGCTACTGTGATAAAATCAGCATGGTACTGGCAAAAAATAGACCTGAAGACCAGTGGAACAGATTAGAAGATGCACACAAGACTGCAAACACAGTCAGCCACCTTATATTTGACAAAGGAGCCAAAAATATTCACTGGAGAAAAGATAGCATCTTTAACAAATAGTGCTGGAGAAAATGGCTCCCCACACACTGAAGACTGAAACCAGACCCACATCTATCACCACGCACTAAACTAAAGTCAAAATGAATCAAACATCCTAAATATTAAAATAGAAACACTCAATCTACTGGAAGAGAAAGTAGGTAAAAATCTTGAAGACATAGGGATAGGCACAGTCTTCATGAACAAAATCCAAACTACATGGGAAATACTTCAAAGAATCAGCAACTGGGACCTCATCCTATTAAAAAGCTTTTATACTTCAAAAGAAATCACCAATAGAGTGAAAAAAACAACCCACAGAATGAGAAAGCATTTTAGCTAATTGTCCCTCAGACAAAGGACTTATATGTAGAATATATAAAGAAAAACTCAGAACCCCCAAATTCAAAGACCCAATCCAAAAGTGGGCATCTGAGATGAATGCACTCTTCTCAGATAAAGAAATACAAATGGTAAATAAATACTTGGAAAAAGTGTTCAACATCATTGGTTAGAGAGATGCAAAACTAAAACAATGCTGAGATTTCATCTCATCCCAATAACAATGGCTACCATCAAGAAATCACCTAATAGCAAATGCTGGAGGGGCTGTAGGGAAAAAGGAACCCTTCTCCACTGTTGGTGGCAATGTAGACTGATGCAACCATTTTGGAAATCAATCTGGAGATTTCTCAAAAAATTAGGATTAGAGTTCCCATTTAACCCAGCCATTCTCCTTCTGGATATTTTCCCACAAGAATTAAAAGCATCATACCACAGCAATATATGTGCACCCATGTTTGTAGCAGCACAATTTGTAATAGCAAAATCTTTGAAACAACCCAAATGCCCATTAACTGGGGAGTGGATAAAAAAATGTAATATTTTATACAATGGAGTATTATTCAGCTATAAAGAAAGATAAACTCAAGGCTTTTATAGGTAAATGGATACAACTAGAGACTATACTCATAAGTGAAATAAATGAAACCCACATGTATAAACATCATATTTTCTCCCTAGTGTAAAAACTTGAAAGAGTAAATAAAATCTGAAGGGTATATAGATATTGTGAAAGGGAACAAAACTGCTCAGTAGTAAAGAACAACTGGGGTGAGGGGAAGAAGAAAAAGAAAGAAAGAAAAGAAAGAAAGAAAGATGAAGGAAAGAGGAAATATATATACATATATATATAATAGCTAAGATAATTGTACTACTAATTTCTACTGGTTTACTGAAAGGAATAGTTAATGTTTAATTGTTTGATCATTGTTGCATATCTATATCTGGTAATCTGAGCAACTACTTTGAAGATAACAATAAGTAATACAACAATATTTGTTGATTTCTTATCATTTTGCTTTGAAATTCTGTGTTGTTTTTATAGTTTTGTATTATTTTGTTTTTGTCTTTGCTTTTGTTATTTTGTTTTTGTTTTTTTCTTTCTGAAATAAAAGAAATTTCCCTCGTAGGATTGTTGTCATTGTGTCCCATAAGTTCTGGTATGTTGTGCCAGCATTATCTTTTAATTATAGGTACTGTTTAATTTCTTTTTAAATTTCCTCTGTGATCCACTGGTTGATCAGAAGGGTGTTGTTTAATTTCCATGTGTTTTTAGTAGTTTTTGTGATTTCTTTTGCTATTGATTTCCAATTTCATTGTACAATTGTCAGTTGTATGTATGCAATGATTTTAATTCCTCTGCATTTACTTAAGCATGTTTTATGAGCTAATATGTGGTCTATATTGGGGAATGTCCCATGTGCAGCTGAGGAGAATGTGTATTCTGATGTGGGGTGGAACACTCTGTAGACATCTACTCAGTCCACTTGTTCACCGGTTTGATTTAGCTCTGATATTCCCTTGTTGATTTCTTGTCTAGATAATCTGTCTCTTTGTGAAAGTGTGGTATTAAGTTCCTCCATTACAATTGTGTTACTACTTATTTGATTTTTCATGTCTGTAATATACAATATTACAACTATATACAACAAATGTACAATATTTGTTGTATACAGTTCAGTGCACTGATATTGGTGCATATGTATGTTTATTATTGTTATATTTTTTCTTAACGTTTTCCCTAAACAGGTATTAAGTGATCTTTGTCACTTTTGATCAGTCTTGGCTTGAAGTTAATATTGTCTATAAATACAGTGGTTACTCCTGTTTTCTGCTCAGTTCCTGTGGCATGGAGCATTGTTATCCATCCTTTGAATTTCAGAATCTGAACTTCTTTTTCAGCTAATTGTGTTTCTTGGATGCAGCATATTGTTGAACATTGCTTCTTGGATCATCCTTTCAGTCTCTTTCTTTCTTTAGAAAAGAAATTTCAAAACAAGATAATAGGAGGATAACAATGGATAATGCAATGCATGTTGTTATCTTTAAATTAGTTACACAGAGTACAAGATATAGGCAATTAATTGTTAAAAAATATTAGCATAAACCTTTCTTTACAATGAACTAAGAGAAATTAGTAGTATAACCATGTTACCTATCTTGTGTATATATACATATTAATGAGTTGAGGCTATTTACATTGATGGGAATAGTCTTGACTTATATTTTATGTTATTTTCCTGTCGTTGGTTCCCTGCCTTTCCCCTGTGTTTAGCTGCTTGCTCTGTCTAGTGGCTTCTTTCTATTAGTGTTCTTGTGCTTGTGGTCTTCATCTTCTCTTTCTAATATATCCTTCAGAGCACTCTGAAGAGCTGGTATGGTGCTCATGAATTTCTCCAATTGCTCTTTGTCATGGAAGTATCATTTCTCCACTTATATTGAAAGAAAATAATTAAAAATTAATAAATGAAGTAAAAGATCTATACATTGAAAATTACAGTACTCTGAAAGAGGACATTGAGGAGCATATCAAAAATGGAAAAATATCCATTGCTCATGCATAGGAAGAACCAACATAGTGAAAATGGACATGCTCCAAAAATTTTATGCAGATTTTAATGCAATGCTAACTAAAATATGATTAGAGTGCCTCACAGAACTACAGAAAACATTCCTAAAATTCATCTGACACAAAAGAGACCTAGAAAAGCTAAAGCAATTCTGGGCCATAAAGGCAAATCAGGAAGCACCACAATCCCTGACTTGAAGTTACACTACAAAGCTACTGTAATAAATTTAGCATTGTACTGACAGAAAAAAACAGACTCGAGCATCAGGAGAACAGATTAGAAGGTGTAGACACAACTACAAATACACTCAGCCACCGTATCTTTGACAAAGGGGCCAAACATGTTCACTGGAAGAAATAGAGCCTCCTTAATAAATGGTGCTGGGAAAAGTGGCTCTCCACATGCCAAAGACTGAAACTAGACCCATGTCTATCACCATGCACTGAACCAAAGTCAAAATGGATCAAAGATCTAAATATTAAAACTGAAACACTAAATCTACTGGAAGAGCAAGTAGGTAGAAATCTTGAACACATAGGAGTAGGTGGAGAGTTCATGAACAAAACCCAGATTGCATGAGAAATACTTCAAACAATCAATAACTGGGATTCCATCTTATTAAAAACATTTTGTGCAACAAAAGAAATCACCAACAAAGTGAAAAGACAACCCACAGATTGGGAAAAAAATGTTAGACAGTTGCCCCTCAGAGGAAGGAATTATATCTAGAACATATAAAGAATTGAAAAACTCAGACCCCTCCCCCAAATTCAAGGAACCAATGCAAAGTTTGGTATCTAGATGACTATACACTTCTCAGATGAAGAAATACAAAAGGGAAATCAATATATTAAAAAAATGTTCAACATCACTGGCCATTTGGTAGATGAAAATTGAAACAACACTGAGATTCCATCTCACTCCAGAAATAATGGTTATCATAAGACATTAACCAATAGCAAACCTTGGCATGGCTGTGAGGAAAAAGGAACCTTCTCCACTACTGACGGGAGTGTAGACTGGTACAACCACTGCAGAAATCAGTATGGTGATTCCTCAAAAAACTAGAATTAGTGGTCCCATATGACCCAGCTACTCTCCTTCTGGGTATTTTCCCAGAAGAATTTAAAACATTATACCACAGTGATTATGTGCACCCATGTTTGTAAAAACACAATTTATAATAGCTAGATCTTGGAAACAATCCAAATGCACATCAGCCAACAAATGGATAAAAAAGATGTGATCTTTTTTCCAAAATGGAGTACTACTCAGCCATAAAGAAGGGTTAACTGGAGAGTTTTATAGACAACTGCATGCAACTCAAGACCATACTCATAAGTGAAATAAATCAGACTCACATGTGTAAACATTGTATTGTCTCCCTTGTGTGAGACACTGAAAGAGTAGAGAAGATCCAGTATGTAAAATACATATAGTGAATTTGGAATAAATTGTTCAAAAGAAAAGAGGAACTAGGATGGTAAAAAGGGGAAAGGTCAGAAGGGAAAAGGAAAAAGAATACAAGATAGTTATACTAGTAGTTTCTCTTAGGTCATCGAAAAGAAAGGTTTTTGCTAAAATTGTCTGGAGAATTTTTATGCCAATACCTTATACGCTGAGTAACTACTTCAAAGCTAACAATACACAATGTATTATCTACTGTTGTTCTCCTATTATTTTGTTTTGAAATTTTATTTTAGTTTTTTCTATTAAATAAAAAATGGAAAAAAAACACAGATTACAGCCATGTTGGGATTTATAAATGGCCTTTGGCATCAAGAACTAAGATAATTGTGTGTATTAACACATCACTGAATGCTTCGTATTAGACCAATGATGTTGTAAATATGAAGGAGGAGGAAAAATAATTTTAAATGAAAATTCTGGAGAAACCAGATCAATCTCATATCTGTGAGCCTTGCTATTGGGAACCTAAACCTCTGCCCCATGAAAGTTATGTATCTACCACCACCAAAACCCAGGAGATTCAGACCAACTTCACAGCTCTAAATGGAAAGAAATCATGAAAATGCAGGGAGATTTAAGGGAAGCAGGGTGGTGAAACTTAGGAATCTACAAAACTCAGCACTGCAAATTTTAAACCCATCTACATTTTATACCTTAAAGTATGAAAGTAAGATAAAGCAGCTTCGTGACTTACCAAACATGTGCCTCAAAATAGTAAAATTGATCCAGGGACAGAGCTTAGTATGATGACCAAGGATCAACCTACAGTCTTGGACAAAAGAATATTTGCTGTACAAGGAAATTATTTATAATCTCCAAATGCAAAACACTAAGAGAAACAGTGTCTTTTATAAAGTTCATATGAATTTGCTATAGGAACTCAAAATAAAATTTGAGTATAGAATTACTTGAAGTGGGTCATTAGAAAATTTGATATTTTTAAAAATATCCTCACTTGTTGGAAGGAGCAAAACAACAGGTTTATTGATGTATGTAGAGCATTTAATGCTAACAAGCATAAATTTCTTGTTGAATGCATTAGTTTAGGAGAAAGATATTTCTTTAAAGCTATTAATTCAGTGAAACGCAAACAAAATTGCTGTCCATATTCATCCACATGAAGTACTTCAGATGTGGATTTAATTATTTCATAATGTGTGTATCAGCATTTAACACTGCATCCATAAACATATATAATTTGTATTCAATGACTAAAGATAAAGTTAAAGATAAAACTGAAACTTCTTCAAGGCAAAACCTGGATTTCGCTTAAAGAATACAGCAGTAGCACAGTGAAGATGGGTGAAGGCAGAAATACAAGATCACCCTCCTCCCAGGGATTCATGACAGACATTTGTCCATCCACCCCCTCCTGAAAGAACTTACGTGCAGCAAAGTGTCATCATATTATTGATAAAGTGTGAACTTTTTTAATATTTTGGGATAAAGCTTCTTAAAGAATCTGTACCTCAAGACCATTTTCAGTGAAACAGTGACCAGTACAGAACTTCTGTGTTGGCACTGGTGTTACTCAGCACTCTATGGAGACTCTCGGCTTTCGAATAAATATTCAGAAAGGTAGCAGAGCAAAAGGAACCAAAGGGAAGCCAGGAATTGATATCTCATCAAGAGCAAGTTTATTCGCCTGAGAAAACCTAGTACAGGACCCCAACAAAAATAATATCATCTTTGAAAATATTAAAAGTACCTTTGGCAATGCAAGGATAATGTAAACATATGTACAAATTGCTTCTCTGTAATTAGTTTTATTTCAATAAGTTATTTTTCCTTCTGATTTTAAAAGAAGTGAAAATTCTTGAGCCCTTAAAACCTTGTTCCTACTGGGTACATCAGCCTGCCTGGGCATGAATAACTTTTGGAAGTGCGAGTGTGTTCTCACCATAGACAGGGATCACAGCGCCTGGGTCTAGAACAGGGCCAACTGCAAAGGCAGCCAGATTCCCTGAGCGTGTGCAGGGACCGCAGAGGTAAACGGAAGAGTAGGTGGCCGCTCATTCCCTCCTAGGGAGAGATACAACCTGCATCCATCCTCCTTCAATTAGTCTTTTTTTTTTTTTTGGTTTTGGTTTTTCTCCGGTACTGGGAACCGAACTCACGACCTCGCGCTTGCCAGGCAGGCACTTTTGCCGCTGAGCTAAATCCCCAGCCCCATAGTCTTAAACTCTTATAACTCTTGATATCTGGTCAATTTCTCATTCCCCACTATAACTAGATTATGTGTGGACACGCTGAGCTGTCTTTAGTTAGAATCCTGTCTGGTGGGTGCAGCCGACTCCCTCATGCTGCCCTGTGTTCTTCAGTAATATTCCATCCAGGGTCCTCCGTCCTCTTATTTGGCGCTAAACTCCCATCATCCCACCCACCGTTCGGATTCTGCTTCCCCAAAACAAACCACATTGCAGTAGTTTCTATATTGAGGGTTGTGTCCTGATCAAATAAAATCCTTCTAATTTTCAATACGTGCCATGTGTAATTAATTCTTTCATAGCTTTCAGGAGATTTGGAGCATAATTTGTGTCAACCACTCAAAAATCCTCCTGACCTGTCGCTATTTGAGCAGTCACACTCAGCATCAGCTACAATAATCAAAGTTTATATATAAAGCACATTGATAATGATATCTAATACATGTTGGAAAATTATGAAAGAAAGAACACACATGCAGGGTGTAATGACAGAGGCCTGCAATGCCAGCGGCTCAAGAAGCTGAAGCAGAGGAAATTCTGGAGCCCTGAAGTTTGCTGTTAGCATAGTCTACACAATAAGACCCCATCTCTATAACTATGTAGCCACAGGGAAAATATCTAGGTATAAAAGTATAAGAAACGTCCAGACATTCTATGGAGTACGAGATAGATAGCCACCCCATCTACAGAAGAAAAAAGCTCAAATTCCTTACTCTGCCACCCCTGCTCCCAAATACGGGCAGCAGCCACTGTGGGTTCAGCATCTCATAAAAGACACAGTCAATCACTGTTTCTGTGCCATCTCTTTTTCTCACAAAAGCACTAGAATTCTCCGAAACTTTGAAATGCTCATTGTTTAGTTACATATTTTGCAATGAAAACAGGATTGATATGGCTGTAGCTGAAAATATAAAGTATACCTGTGTCCAAGTGAGAAAGGATCACACTGGCAGGGAAAAATCTCACAGTCAGCTCATCCCTTATTCCTGGCCCTGCCTGCAGCTCCAGGAGTCAGGGAGCATCCCACACAGGAGCTATTGACCCAGAAATTAGATGAAGTGCTAACTGAATAGCTGCACTAGGAAGTGGCTTCAAGCACAAGAGGGAGAAATATCAGAGGACAATCTGTACAAGTAAAAGGAATTTTATGTATAGAGAAACATTAACAGACTCTTGATTGTATAAGGAGACATTTGGGGATAGCCACTTAATATTCACTTCAGTCCACTCCAAGGGCTTGGATTCTTTTGCTAAAGAACATCTCTTATTGCCCTGCAGTGCATGTAGGTAGAAGGAAGGGCTCTGACCTGGAATGAGGTGGAGAGCGGTGTGTCTCAGGTTCCAGACCTGAAATCAAGAAGCTCAGAAAACAAAAAGGGAAAACTCTCTTCCCACATTCAAGCAGTTAAAGGGGACAGGAAAAGAATCACAGTCTTGGTATGTACATGTGGGTGGGCAGGACAGGATAGCATTAAAGAGAACACTGATTCCTAGCCAGTATCCACCCCGATAACCAGGAAGAAAATAAAGACACGACGAAAACACTTACGGCGTGATATAGAATTCCTTCGTAGGCTTTATAGCAAAGATACCAGTGTAGTAGATATAGAAATAAAGAGAGAAAAAAATCCCAATCACCACGTCTCCATCCTTGCGCACACTGGTGCTCCTTCGGTGGAGGCAGGCTTCATTATCAAAAGTGCACACTAAGGCAGGAAGCTGCAGGAGAAGGAAGAGAACAATCAAAGGGAACATCTTAGATGCATATGCAAAGTTTCAGGCTGCGTGAAGAGGAACTTGTCAGCCAGGTAAATAAAGATGTTCTCTGTGTGTGATTCAGCGTGACATTATTTCTGACTCAGGCGGACACTCTGATGCCCTGGCTCCTGTCGCCAGTGCCTGCTCCACGTCCCTGGAGAAGTTTGCCACCGTTGCACCCCTGGGCTGTACATCTGAGGTCTGGAGTCCTGGAAAGAAGCACAAGACACAAATTATACTTCAGTATCATTTGCCCCACCTGGAGCCACCATGATTTAATCCAGTTTCACTGATAGCAACATCCCAGAGGCCACTTCCTCTTGGGCAGATTTCCTTCTGTGTCTTTGTCAATAAGCCATGGGCTTAAAAGCCATTAGAGGTGTTGCTAACAGATTGCACTAGAAGATTTATTGGTACGTTTGTGCTGAAATAGTTTGAAAATCCCAGAGCTCATGGAAGAAGCATCAGGCATTGTGGTTTCCAAAGTGGAAGATTGAGATATATCTCCTGACAGGTCCATGATCAAGAGTTGCAGCCACAGAACATTCTTGGTGTAGCTGTGTTGTCTGCATACCAGTCACGTGCACTAGCACCCACAGCCACACCTGCTGTCCATTGCTTGGGGTATAAATAATTACAGTACAGCCAGGAAACCCAAATTACTAACTCAAGATCAGTGCAGAAAGAAAATTCACTTTTGAGTGATATAATTTAGCCCATTTTCCTACAACTTCATTTTTCCAAGTATCTTCATTCCGTGGTTTAAAATATTGTCATAACTCATTTCTATACTCCTACAAACCTGAATATTTCCAGTATTTAGAATTTTGTGCAAGCATGAGTCTGTGTAGTAAATTTCTTTTTTTTTTTTTTTTTTTTTTTTTTGCCTTATCCTAAAGTAGAGGATCAAAGCTGGAAATGACATCTATATTTCCCATTACATAAAATTTTGAAGAGCAAGGACACAAGCAACATTTACAACCCTGACCTCAGTTAATTTTTCAGGACAGGGAGATTATTCTGATTAATGTATTTGTTCAACACATGTCATTTTACATTTGTCAAAATCTAAATAGTTGGGGCAGGGGTTTTAGCTCAGCGGCAAAAGCGCCTGCCTGGCAAGCGCAAGGTCGTGAGTTCGGTTCCCGGTACCGGAGAAAAACCAAAAAAAAAAAAAAATCTAAATAGTTTTCAGCACAGAGAGTGAACCTCATTATGGACACAGACTTTATGTATCACAGAGGAATCAGTATCGGCTTATAAACTCTGACATGTAAATAATAAGTGATGTGTTAAAGGTGGGAGAGAGTCTATTAATTTTTGTAAAGTTAAATCATTACAAACTAAGTCCATAAGTTTTAAGAAAAAACACATAAATAAAAGACACTGGCCTCATGTCTTCATTCACCTTCGAACAGTAGATACTCAAAAGAAAGTTGGAGTATAAGTACAAAACCTTCAAAGAGTTTCAAAGAAATTTAAGACATAATGAATTACAATGTCTCAATAATTTTATAATAACTATGTGGCAGAATAATATATCAAAACTATTGGTTTAAAGAAATTATATAATAATAGTTTTAGATGAAAAGCATTTATCGTGTATATAT
>NW_004955524.1:3642298-3655838 GCF_000276665.1 Chinchilla lanigera | reverse complement strand
CACACACACACATATATACACACACAGGATAGCTAATATAGTTGTACTACTGACTTTGATTGCTCTATTGAAATGAACAGTTAATGTTTAAGTGTATGATCAACCTTACATGTCTACATTTGTTTATCTGAGTATCCAAATTGAGGGTATCAGTATGTAATACAACAACCATTGTTAATTTCCTATCACCTTGTCTGAGATTCTCTATTGCTTGTATGGTTTTTGTGTTATTTTTCTAAGTGTATGTGTGTTTGTTCAGATGTTTTCATTCTTTTATCTTTAAAATAAAAACATATACAATCTGAATCTCTTTAAAAAAGAAAAAAGAAAAAAGGAAAAGCATTTATGTATATTAACCTAGGTATTGCATGTGGTATGGAATAGAATAAATTTTCTGGAATGGAAACAAGGCTTTTTCATATATTACATAATATTTCAATGCAAAGAAGTGGGCTTCTCCCTACATATGTTTCACTTTTGAACACATAAGCAGTCATGTTGCCAAAGCTGCCATTTAACATGTTTTTTTATTTTATAGTAAAAAGAAAAAATAAAATAAAATTTCAAAACAAGGTAATAGGAGAGTAACAATGGTTAATACATTGCATATTGTTATCTTTAAATTAGAGTACAAGATAAAAGCATTTAAGTGTCAAAAAATATTAGCATAAACCTTTCTTTATAATGAACTAAGAGCAATTACTAGTATAACAATCTTAACTATCATATATATAAATAGCTTTTCCTTTCCTTCTTTTCTCCCTTCCTCCATCCCGGTTTTTTTTTTCCTTTTGAATAGCTTCTTCCATTTCACAATATCTATTGCATATTTTGGATCTTATTTGCTCTTTCAGCTTCTAACAGTAGGGAGACAATTGCCTTTGCTATTCTAGGTTTCTTCTAGTTCCAAATGAATTTTATGAATGCTTTCTCTAATTCTGTGAGATATGCTGTTGGAATTTTGATCAGAATTGCATTAAATATGTATAACAGTTTTGGAACTATGGCTATTTTCATTATATTGATTCTTCCTACACAAGAACAAGGAATATCTTTCCAATTTCTGATATCTTCTTCATTCTCCATTTTCAGAGTACTAGAGTCTTTAATGTAGAGGTCTCTTACATTCTATGTTAGATTGCTTCCTATGTATTTCATTTTTTACATGCTATTTGGTAAGGTGTTGTTTCATTAATTTCTCCCTGAGTGAGTTTGTCATTTGTGTACAGAAAGGTTATTGATTTTTGAGTGTTGACTTCGTATCCAGCTACGCTGCTGAATTTGGTTATTAAATCTAGGAGTTTTTAGTGGAGTTTTTGGAGTCTTCTATATAGAGTATCTCATAAATAATGATAATTTCAATTCTTGCTTTCCCATCATTTTTCCTTCTACTTCTTTCTCTCATCTAGTTCCTCAGACTAAAGTTTCCAGGACTATATTCAATAAGAGTGGAAACAGTGGACATACTTGTCTTTCCTGAATTTAGAGTGAAAGCTTTCTTTTTTGTCCATTTAGTATGATGTTGGCTGATGGTTTTTCATAGGTGGCTTTTATCAGATAGAGATAAAGACCAGCTATTTCAACTTTCTATAGGGTTTTTATCATGAATAGGTGCTGGATTTATCAGAAGATTTCTTTCCATTTATTAAGATGATCATATGATTTCTGTCTTTGGCTCTGTTAATGTGGTGTATTACCTTTATTGATGTGTGTATGTTGAATCATCCCTGCATCCCTGTGATGACTCCCACTTGATTATGGTGTATAACCATGTTGATGATTTGCTACATTCTTTTTGCCAGTACCTTATTCAGGATTTTTACATCCATGGTCATTAGGGAAATTGGCCTGTAATCCTCTTTCTTAGTTGGGTCCTTCTGTAGTTTTGGTATCAGGGTAATACTTGCCTCCAGAAATGAATTTGGGAGTATTGCTTTCCTTTCAATTTCATTAAAGAGTTTGAGAAGTAGTGGTATTAGGTTTTCTCTAAATTTCTTGTAGAATTCAGCAGTGAATCCATCAGGACCTGGGCTTTTCTTTTTTGGTAGGTTTTTTTTTTTATTTTAAAGAGAATTTAAAAATAAAATAACGACAACATAGACAAAACCAAAACAAAGCAAAAACAAGAAAAATGATACAGGGTTTCAAAACAGAATTATAGGAATTAATAGTAGTTGTTATACTACATATTGTTATCTTCAACGAAGTTGCTCAGATTACCATATGTAAGAATGCAAGATTGATCAAACCATTGAAGAGAATAAAAAATAATTTAAAAACATTAGAAACAATGCAGAGCTTCACTAGACAAGATAGTAGGAACTCACCAAAGGTTGTTATATTGCATATTGTTGTCTTCAAATTAGTTGTTCAGATTATCAGATATAAGCATGCAAAATTGGTCAAAAAATTTAAGCATTGACTGTTCCTTTCCACAAACCATTAGACATCAGCAGAACAATTAACCCAGCTAGCCCTCCAAATATATATAAATATATATTTTATATAAAATTTATTTTAAAATTTTATATTAAAAATTTTTATTTTCTATAAAAAGTATTTTATATTAAAATTTTATTTTATATAAAAAATTTTATGTTTTACATGAAATTATATATAAATAAAATATATATTTACATAAAATATATATAAATTTTACATAAAAATATATATAAATATATATTTTTCCCTTCTTTCTTGCTTTTTCTCCTTTCCCTCATTCAACCTATTCCTGTGAGCAATTTCTGTCCCTTTCATAATATCTATTGTACATTTTGGGTTTTATTTACTCTTTCAGGTTCTTACACTAGGGAGACAACATGATGTTGCACATGTGGTTCATATTTATTTCACTTATGAGTATGGTCTCCAGTTGCATCCATGAACTTATAAAAGCCTCAAGTTTATCTTTTTTTATACCTCAGTAATGCTCCATTGTATAAAAATACCACATCTTTTTCATTCATTCCTCAATTGATGGGCATTTTGATTGTTTCCAAGATTGTATGTCACTGTAGCACGACGTTTTTAATTCTTCTGGGAAAATATGCAGAAGAGGAATAGCTGGGTTAAGTGGGACCTCTAGTCCTAATTTTGTGAGGAATCTCCAGACTGATTTCCACAGTGGTTGCGCCAGTCTACACTCCCACAAACAGTGGAGAAGTATTCCTTCTCCCCAGAGCCTCTCCAGCATTTATTATTGGTTGATTTCTTGATGATAGCCATTCTTTCTCAGGTGAGATGGAATCTCAGCATTGTTTTAATTTGCATTTCTCGAATGATTAATGATGTTGAACATTTTTTGTGTATTCATTTGCCATTGTATTTCTTTATGAGAGAAGTGTGTATTCATCTCAGATACCCATTTTTGTACTGAGTCTTTGAATTTGAAGGAGCTGATTTTTTAAATTCTTTATATGTTTTCGATAGAAGTCCTTTGTCTGAGGAACAGTTGGCTAAATTTTTCCCCAACTTGTGGATTTTCTTTTTACTCTGCTGGTAATTTCTTTAGATGTGCAAAAACTCTTCAATAAGATGAGCTCCCAGTTGTTGATTCTTTGAGGTATTTCCTGTGCAGTTTGGTCTTCGTTCATCAACTCTCTGCGTAACCCTATGTCTTCAAGATTTCTACCTACATTCTCTTGCAGTAGATTGAGTGTTTCTGTTTTAATATTGAGATGTGTGATCCGTTTTGACCTGAGTTTGGTGCATGGTGACAGACATGGATCTAGTTTCAGTCTTTGGCATGTGATGAGCCAGTTTTTCCAGCACCATTTATTAAGGAGACTATTTCTTCCAGTGAAAATGTTTGGCCCCTTTGTCAAAGATAAGATGGTTGAATGTGTTTGTAGCTGTGTCTGCATCTTCTAATCTGTTCCACTGATCTTCAGGTCTGTTTTTTTGCCAGTAGTATGCTGATTTTAGCACAGTAGCTTTGTAGTACAATTTCAAGTCAGAGACTGTGATGCCACCTGTATTTTCTTTGTTATCTAGGATTGCTTTTGCTGTTCTAGGCCTCTTCTGCTTCCAGATAAATTTTGGGGATGTTTTCTCTAGATCTGTGAGGTATACTAATGGTATTTTATTTGACATTGCATTGAACCTGTACAACAATTGTGGGAGTATGGCCATTTTCACAAAAATGATTCTTCCTAACCATGAACAAGGAATATCTTTCCATTTTCTGAAATCCTCATTAATCTCTTTTTCAGAGTACTGTAGTTTTCACTATATAGATATATAGTTTCTCTGTTAGATTGATTCCTAGTATTTCATTTGTTTACATGCTATTACAAAAGGGTGTGATTTAGCTCATTTCTCCCTCAGTGAGTTTGTTGTTTGTGTACAGGAATGCTATTGATGTTTTAGGGTTGACTTTGTATCCAGCTATGCTACTGAATTTGTTGATTAATTCCAGGAGTTTTTCATGGAGATTATGGGGTCTTCCATATAGAGTATCATATCATCTGTGAATAATGACAATTTCACTTCTTCCTCTCCTATCCTTATTCTTTTTATTTCTCTCTGTTGTCTAACTGCTCTGGCTAATGTTTCTGGAGCTATGTCATATAGGAGTGGTAACAGCAAACATTCTTGTCTTGTCCCTGATTTTAAAGTGAAAGTTTTCAGCTTTTATCCATTTAGTATGATGTTGGCTGTTGATTTGTCATAGATAGCTTTGATCAGATTGAGGTAAAGACCATCTATTCTGACTTTCTGTAGTGTTTTTGTCATGAATGAGTGTGGGACTTTGTCAAAAGCTTTTTCTGCATCTATTGAGATGATCATGTGGTTTTTGTCTTCAGCTCTGTTGATATAGTGTATTACACTTATTGATTTGCATATATTGAACCAACCCTGCATCCCTGGGGTGAATCCCACTTGGTCATGGTGTATAATCTTGATGATTCGCTGAATTCTGCTTGCTAGCATTTTATTAAGTATCTTTGCATCTATGTTCATTAGGGACATTTGCCTGTGGTTCACTTGTTTGGTTGGGCCTTTCTCTGGTTTTGGTATGAGTATAATACTTGCCTCCAGAAATGACTTAGATAAAATTACTTCCTTTTCAATGTCATTGAAGAATTTGAGGTGTGTTGACCTTAAACCTTCTCTGAATTTCCTGTAGAATTCAGCTGTGAATCTATCATGACCAGGGCTCTTCTTTGTTGGAAGATTTTAATCATGTTTTCAACTTCATTAATTGAAGGGTTATTCAAAGGGTTATTCAAAATTTTTATATCTTCTTGATTCAGCTTTGGTAATTAATACATATTTAGGAATCTGTCCATTTCTTCTGTGTTTTACATCCTATGGGAGTAAAGATTTTCAAACTAGATATTGATGATCTTCTGAATTGCTGTAAGATCTGTAGTGATTTCATCTTTTTCATTACTTATTGCATGAATTTGAGTTTTTTCTTTTCTTTTTTGATAAGGTTGGCTAGGTGTTCATCAGTTTTATCTATTCTTTGAAAGAACCAACTCTTTGATTCAGTAATTTTTTGTGTTATTTTCTTCATTTCAATTGTGTTAATTTCTGCACTGGTCTTTATAATTTCCTCCTTCTTTGGACTTTGGGCTTGACTTCTCTTTTTCTAAGAATCTGAGGTGCAGCATTAAGCTATTTACTTGTTCTCGTTCTGTTTTCCTGATGCTCAGTTCACTGGTACAAACTTCCCTCTGAGGACTGCTTTCAGTGCATCCCACAGATTCTGGTAAGTTATATCTACATTTTTGTTTGTCTGTAGATAGTATTTAATTTCTTCCTTAATTTCATCTATGACCCACTAGTTGTTCAGGAGGTGGTTATTTAATTTCCATGTGTTTATGGATTTTTTGTAGTTCCTTTTGTTGTTAATTTCCAATTGCATTGCATTATGGTCAGATAATATATATAGCATAATTTCAATTCCTTTGCATTTAGTTAGTGTTGTGGGGTGGAACACTCCATAAATGACTACTAAGTCCATTTGTTCTAAGTTTGATTTAGTTCTGTTATTTCTTTGCTGATATTTTGCCCAGTTAACCTATCTCTTTGTGTCAATGGGGTGTTAAGATCCCTAATTACAATAGTGTCATTAGTTATTTGATTTTTCATGTCTATTAAGATTTGTCTTACATAGTTGGTTGCTCCCTTATTTGGTGCATACATACTTATGACTCTTATCTCTTCCTTTTGAAGGTTTCCCTGAACAAGTATGTAGTGACCTTCTTTATCTCTTTTTGTCATTTTTGGTTTGAAGTTTACATTGTCTGCAAACAGAATATCTACCCCTTCTTTTTCTGGGTTTCTGTTGGATGGAATATTGCTTTCCATCCTTTGACTTTCAGTCTATGAATCTGCTTTGAGTTAATGTGTTTCTTGTATACAGCATATTGTTGGATTTTGTTTCTTGACCTACTCTGCCAGTCTGCTACTTTGACTGGTGAATTGAAACCGTTTACATTAATGGTTATAAGTGAGATGTGTTGGCTTGTCTTTGTCATGTTGTTGACCTGCTGTTGGTTTCCTACTTTTACTCTCATTTAACTTCTTTCTCTGTTTGGTGCTTCCTTTCTATTGTTGTTCTTGAAATTGTGGTCATTTTTATTTCTTTCTAGAATATCTTTTAGTATTCTTTGTAGGGTTGGTTTGGTACCTGTGAAATTCTTCAGTTGTTCTTTGTCATGGAAATACTTTATTTCTCCATAAGTTTAAAGGATAGTTTTACAGAATAAATCAATCTGGGTTGGAAGTTGTTTTGTTTTAGGACCTGGAATGCTTCACTCCAAGTTCTGCTTGGCTTGATGGTTTGTGCTGAGAAATCTGTCAATTTTGATGAGCTTTCCATCATAGGTGATTTGTTACTTTTCTCTAATGGCTTTTAATATTATGTCATTTTGCTGGATTTCTGAGATCTTGGTCAATATATGTCTGGGTGTAGTTTTATTTTGGTTATGGCTAGTTGCACTTCTATATGCCTCACTTACTGTGTGTCAGATTCTTTTTCCATGATTTGGAAATTTCCTGCTATTACTTCTGCAAATATTCTTTTTATGAAGTTTGTGTTGCCTGCTTGTGTTTCATTGACATCTGTCAGTCTTACATTGTTTCCCTTTGCATTGTCTTGCAGCTGTTGAACTGACATTTCCTGATTGCTTATTTTTAAGAGATCTTTCCTTTCACAATCATTAGCTGCATTGCTGTCTTCAAGATCTGAAAGTCTATGTTCAGCTTCAATCGTGTGGTTTTGGCAGCTTTGGATGGAAGTTTTGATTTCCTGAATATCTTTTTTAATCTGTTTCATACATTCTAATTCTTTCCTGTTGTTCATTTAATGTTTTCATCATTTTTCTGTGCTCACCTACTTTTTTATATATGTCTTCTTTAAATATTCTGAGCAATTCTTTCATTATTGTTGTCATTTCTTTTTTAACCTGAGAGTTTATTTCTGATCTGATTTCTTCTATGGTCTGATGGATTTGTTTCTTTACTTTGGTTGCAATCATTTCAGAGATTTCAGGTGTGTGACTTCCAAGTACACCTATGTCAATATCTCCTGGACTTATTCTGGGTGGGGTGAAGTTCTGAGATTGCATTTATCTCCTTCATCTTGTCATTTTGAATGCCACAGGCAAAGCACTGAGCCTCCTCTTCCTACTTTTCGTGGGTGTCAGACTTGTCCCACAATGGTGGCATAAGGTGGACCACTGGGTCCAGGTTTCACACACAGTTGATGGAGCATGAGCGGCTCCGATAAACCATAATGGCAGCAGAATGTGGGCCACCTGAACCACAGGCAGTTGATTTTGCACATGCAAGTCTTAGGCACAGACCACAATGGTGGTGAATTTGGGGCTCCTGTGTCCAGTGTCCCCACACAGCTGATGGAATGTTCCTATTTCTTCTGAGCCTCGGCCATGAACCACAATGGCAGCAGAATGTGCACCACTGGGAGTGAGGTCCCCAGGCAGTTGATTGAGCATAGGCAGAGCTTAGCCATGAACCACAAAGGTGGCAGAAAATGGACCAAGTTCCCCAGACAGTTGATGTAGAGCCTTCTCTTTATATTTTATGATTCTTGCTGCCATTCAGGGTTATGGGACTTAGCTGACACGGTACCTGGTTATACCTGTGACTCTACTGGAAGCATATTTTAGAGCAAGGATTGCCCCATGGAACTTGCTATTCCATCATCATATTCCACCTAATTTTTAGTGGATTCTATATGAGCCTGGATGAAAATTCTGATACAAAGTTGTATGGAAATAGGTTGTATGTGAAACATGAGCAATCAACATTGTCTGAATGTGTTATCTGAAAGAAATAAAATGACTAAAGTTAGTGTTCTTGGAGAAAGAGTAGAGTGTGAAGACTATGCAAGGCTACAAGCTTCTAGAATGAGTGAGGGGGAAAGTGCTTGCCTCTCCAACCAAGGGTAAATAAATTTGAAGGGAAAATCAAAAGTTTCTTCCTGCATTTGAAGAACAGGGTCTATATGCCACACATGCCAGTTTACCCTAGGGCATAATGTCAAGAGGAAAGATTGAATAATAAGAATAATTAATGCATAAAAGTATATTTTACATTCCTTTAAATATGAACTGATAATTCAAATATATTGTTTATAGGTACCAAAGATAGAACCCAATGCCATTTTACCATGGAACAACATACCGAGCCCTAATTGTCTTTAAATTTAAGACAAGGTCTCACTTAGTTGCCCAGGCTGCTCTCCAACATGTGACCCTCCTGCCTCAGCATGGCAACAGTCTGCAAATGCAAGCTTGCGGGTCCATGCATTGATGAACATATGCTTCATAAGCAGCAACAGCCAAAGTCTGCATTTGCACCTTGGCAGAGAAAAGGGCTCCTCTGCTTTTCAGGACAGTCTGAATGTACAGGGCTGGGATTCAGGGGGGCCAATCTCAGAGGATGATTTCGGGATTTGGAACTGAAGCATCTGGAATTGTGTACAAGCCTGAATTTCAGTTCATCCTCCTTGGTCAGCTCTGCCAGCTGTGGATCAGGCAGAGAAGGCGGATGGAGATGAGTTTTTACCAATGTATTCCCACGTAAGAAGGGACCCAGAGTGTTTCTGAAAATGACAGCTGTTGCCATCAGATGGAGAAATCTGTTGTTCTCCTGGCCTGAATCATCTATTGTCCAAGGCATGTTCAAGAATATGAGCTCTAGTAAGATTCTCCAGGGCTCTCTGATGTGTGCCCCATACTGATGCACACACAGCCTGCTTTGTGAATTTCACACTGACTGCTTCCAAGAAATGAAAAATGTATTGAACAGAGATATGGATTCCCTCTGCCTTTTGCTCCTTAGACCAAATGTGATGAGAAAATCGCAAATATTTAACTTAATGCAAGCAGTGGGCTTAGCTTCTAACCACTAGAAAATCGAAATGAGTAACAGAGTGAAAAAGAAATTCCTGAGTAAAAGGAATTTATTTGCCACAGATCAGTAAGCCAGAACAGGATTTAGAGTAAGAGCTCTGCAGGGTTTAGCAGAGAGCAAGGAAAATTGTACTTCTGTAGGTTTCTACCAAAGAAGGAAGTGATTAATTATATTTTTTATTTTAAATTTGTTTAACTTTTGGTAGAATGCAATTGAAAGTTTCTAAAATTATACAAAAATGTTTAAATTCTCCATTGTGTGCTCTCTCTTTCCCTGCAACTTCTATTCATTTCTCCTTGGATTCCTTTCATTTTTTTGCCTTTAACACTCGTCCATCCATCTCCCCACACTTTTATCCAGCAGTACACCGATCCATGCAGTTCCTCCTTTCATTTAAGAAACAGATTTTATTGCACACATAAACTTAGAAATCCTACGAGGATGGAACTACAAAGAAATAACATCTGTCAATTCATTTATAATAGATGTAAACATTAAATATGTTCAAAATAATCTTATAAAAGATCAGCAAACATAAAGTATGTTTTTCCTGATAATAAGTATAGCATTATTAATAAAATTTATAAACATTGTAAGTGCTGACAAATTATAAATTTAACTAAAAACAAAATTAGTTTGACAATATTTTGATTAAAAATCCCAGGCAATTTAAAACTATACAAACCCTATATCTGGTAATCTGAGCAACTTCATTGAAGATGACAATATGTAATATAATAATCACTGTTAATTCCTATCATTTGTTCTGAATCCCTGTATCATTTTTATTGTTTCTGCTTTGTTTTGTTGTTGTCTATATTGCTGGCATTTTGCTGTTGTTCTTTTTCTATTATTCTCTTTAAAGTAAAAAACTGTACAAACCCTTTCTTATATGTTCATAGGTGTAACCTCAAATGGCAAATATATAATATTTAATGTAAAATCTTGGACTGTTCGCTGAAAGTATAATAGAAATAAGCCTCTAATCATATTTGAAATAAAGCACTATATTAGCAAAGAAAATAGAATTAAACTTAAAAATTCACTTTAAAAAGACAAAGGTATGATCACCAGATTACATGGATTAAAAATCAAAGTGACTCAAAAAACACAATAGTAGAGCCAAAAATTTTGGTCACTTAATTTAACAAATATGTTTCAGTATAAAATCTTTAGTACACAAAATATTATAAATTAAAATATTTTTGCATTGTCAACAAGTCCTAAAAATAGAAAAAATAAACATGAGAACAAAAACACTGCATATAATGTTTATGTGTACATGTAATAAATACAAAACAAATATAGATATATAGACACATGTCTCACATTAGAAAGAATGTTTAAACAAGATAAACAGAAATATCTAATCACTGATATTAAAAGTTACTAAAGAGCACAAATATCCCTTCATTTAATGCATAAATTCAATTCAGTGCCATTGTAAATTTGAAATAATTTGTTATCACAGGTAATCAGCCAATTTTAGGATTCTGAAGGTAATAAGAGAAAGAAATTCTGCAGAAAAAGGCCCTCAGAAATTTTGACATACATGAATGAGAAAGGAAATGCAAAACCAGTTAGAAAATTGAAGTTTAACCAATATATTTAAGGCATGCTAATTCCCAAAAAGAAAAAACACAATGAAATACAATAGGAAATTCTGAAATATAATGATCTGCAGATAAGTTACCATACAAATAATCAAATAATGAGTAAAGATGATTGAAAAGAACAAATAGAACATAAGAAAAGAGCAAGTAGTATAGTCAAACTTCAAATATATAAGAATTCATTGCAGAATAACTGGAACAATAAATTTCCAGAATACAATTCAAAGTGAAAATATAATCAGTTTGATCACATATTACAGTAACAGTAAGACTATTATAGAAAAAATAAGTTAATTGATTATTGAAGTAAATTCCATGTTTTAATCTAATAACTAACTCAGAAAATGTTGTAGAATTGTACCACAGACATTATGTATTTTCTAAATACCATATTTTATTAACTAATAATGTTTGTATTTGCCAGAATGCGTTTTATCTCTGAACTCATGCAGAGAGTTTCTCTCTGGTCTTAACAAAATAATGTAGCACTTGGGGGCAAAGATGCAACCCAGCAGCCCTGCACTGGAGGCCAAAATAGAGAAGACCTCCATGGCCACCATGACCTTCCCCTTGGTGCTGTGGTACACGGGGAGGAAGGTGACCCCACACACTGCAGAACACCAGCATGCTGAACGTCAGGAACTTGGCTTCATTGAACGTGTCGGGCAGGTTCCTGGCCAGGAAAGCCACGGTGAAGCTCAGCAGGGCCAGGGTGCCCAGGTATCC
This sequence comes from Chinchilla lanigera, assembly GCF_000276665.1. Lineage (NCBI taxonomy): Eukaryota > Metazoa > Chordata > Mammalia > Rodentia > Chinchillidae > Chinchilla > Chinchilla lanigera. The sequence continues at coordinate 3,644,109 of NW_004955524.1, read as the reverse complement.
CAGCACACAGTAGAAGGCAGTGAGGGAGCCCTTGTTGCACACGATGATGATGTGGCCATGTTCAGAGTGAGCGTCTGTGTCAATGTAGGGTGGATTTGTCCCCATCCAGACACCACAGAGAGTGAGTTGGATCAGGGAGCAGATGGGGATGATGGAGTTTGGTGCCCCTGATAACAGCAACTGCCTCATCCTTCTGCCTGGAGCGGTGACCTTAAAGGCCAGCACCACAGTAATGGTTTTGGCCAAGACAGTGGAGACAGCCACAGTGAACACGACTGCAAATGAGGTCTGCTGCAGGATGCAGGTGGCTGTGCTGGGCCGGCCAATGAAGAGCAAGGAGCAGAGGAAGCAGCAGGTGAGGGAGATGAGCAGGGTGTAACTGAGAGCGCGGTTGTTGGCCTTGATGATGGGAGTGTCTCATTGCTTCACAAAGAGCCCAAGAACCAGAACTGTGAGGACAGTGAGACTCACAGTGGTGCCAGCCAGCATCTTCCCCATGGGTCTTCATGACCCAGGAAAGTCTCAGACTTTTGGAGAGAGTGGTTTTGCTGTATCGTGGCATACTGGTCATCAGAACACTTCACACACTGCTCCATATCTACGAGAAATTCAAGATGTCATTACATCAGGTTCATTAATTTTCCCCCATCTAATCACCCATTCACAGAAGTCCCCATGACTTCTTGAGTCAAATTATTATTTTTCTGTTTCTGTTTCTTTTTTGTTTTTCAGCTAAAAGTTTTTAATGTAATTTTTAGACCTGATTACTGAATTCAGGAACTTTGTACTGAGATACATTCTTGCTCATTTTAATTTATAAAAAAATTTGAAATACGGTCTTATTAAGTATCAACATTGTCCAGGCTGTGACTTTTTGCCCCAACCTCTGGTTTTGATATCAGGGTAGTACTTTCTTCCAGGAATGAATTTGGAAGTTTTGCTTCACTTTCAGTTTCATTAAATAGTTTGAGGATATTGGCATTAGATCATCTCTAAATTTCTTGTAGAATTCAGCAGTAAATTCATGACAACCTGGGCTTTTATTTGTTGGAAAGTTTATAATTCTATTTTCAATTTCATTGACCAATATTGGTTTATTTAGAATTCTTGTATCCTCTTGATTCAGCTGTGATGGTTCATATGTACCTAAGAATCTGTCCATTTCTTCTGTTGTTAGAGTACTATGCCTATCTTTTGTTTGACCTACAAGTCTCTTATTTCAGATTGATTTTTCACATCCAGATGTCCCTCCCTTGCTTCCAGTTTCCTTTGCTTTTAGATATTTTTTAAGTTACTTCAATGTGGCTCCTGCTCTATTCAGCCATGTTTAATCTCTCCTTATTTTACTTTTGCCTAGAACCCCTTGACCAACATTTCCTATAGTTTGTAAGTTTCAAGTAAACTTTCAAATACATTGATGTGGAAAAGGAAATAATATTTTCATAAGCAAAATTTCCTACATACCTGTAGAAATGGCACAATTTTCAGTTATGGTTTTATGTGCAACAAATGTATTGATTTTTCTCAGTTTTTTATTTGTATTCTAATTTCTTAAGCATTCCTATTATATTGTTCCTATCACACATTTTTGGTTTGACTTGCTCTTCTTTTTCTATCTTGTAAAAATATTTCAAATGGCTTCTGGCTGGCTAGCTTCCTGCCTGCTGGCTCCCGGAGGGTGGGCCCCCACCACACGGGGAGCCATGCGGCGGCAAGTGCTATTGCGCACCGGCCCTTAGGCCAGCTGCCGCCGCTCAATTGGGATCTATCATGACACAGAGAAACAGTGACACAATTGGCCCACCATGCAC
>NW_004955524.1:3623402-3625524 GCF_000276665.1 Chinchilla lanigera | reverse complement strand
CTGCAGTGTCACCGGGGTCTTTGTTCTCGCGTCCTGGCCTCCGGGATTGGGTGGGGCCTACCTGGCTCTTTGCGCGCTTTTCGGCTGGGAATCGCGGTGGTATGAGTCCGGCCCACACTCGGACCCAGGAGCGCTGCAGCTCCCGGAGAACTCCAAGAAACAAATTCTTGACAATTGTTATTCATGAACCAGACATATAACTGATATTGCTGGATGCATGTATATCCACATAAAAATGCAAATAAAAGTAACATATTCTCAAATTCTATAAAGAATACACATGGAAATTAACTATAAGATACATCATCAGTCTTGATATACTTCACAGCAAACATGAGAAATCATACTAAGTAGGTTGCAAAATTGAAACACATGTCAGCCACAAAAGCAAATTAGAAAATGTCCAGTACAAAGGTTTTTCTATCAAGTTATGATTTATCATCAATTCAGGTGCTTCCAAAATCATACTTATGACTTGCAAAATTCTTCAATATTAGTATTCTGTGACATTTTTATACAGCGTCTCAAAACCTTACCCTCACATTACCTGTGTTTTAAGGATAAAGAATTTTATTTTCAGCCTTTTGGATAATGTGCAATAGGGAATTGGTCATTTTGGCCACTTCTACTAATCCTAAACAAGAATTTATGCTACCCTACTTCTTTTTGGTATAAGATTTCTCATCCCTGGCACAAGCACCCAACATGAACTTAGAGGAGAATTTCATTTTGGCTCAGATTTTCAGTCCATAGTCAGTGGATTAAAGACAGAAATGGCATTCAGAAAGATCTGGACAAGAGCATCTGTTGATCCCACATGAGTAAAGGAAAGAGAAAGACAGAGACAGAGACAGAGACGGAGAAAACCTGGAATGGAGAACTGCTCTTCCAGGTCACACCCACTGAGAACTGCCTCTTCTGAACAACCTCCCTCCGAACAACATGTTCAGCTATGGAGTCATCACTGGGTTAACTCACTGATTATAGCTCCCATGTAATCCAATGATATTTTGTACACAAGAACATTTTTCTGTGAAAAAAACAGAACAAATACTAATTCTACTCCCTCTGTGAAAATGTCTCTAATGTTCTCAAAAATTATAGGTACTATCACTCATTAAATCCCTTAGACTGAATGCAGATTAGCCTACAACTCTGTGGTACAAATAATGACTCATGATGTATATTATTTTCCCTACTTATATGTGACTTCTGGAACAACAGAGATAAAGTCCTAGTAACTGATGTCATAGTGTACTCTGGGTATATTGTCCACCAAAGACATCTCTCTGTCTTGAGCCACACATAATCTGAGCACCTGCTTTCTGTGAAGATCAGTGCTTGATACTGAAAAATAAGGTTATTCTGGATCTTCATCTCCAGTGTAATCAAAATGAGGTATCAAAACATGTGAAGAGCTATTATTTAATAATGCCATGTGTTAAGATTTATGGTGAAGGTGGAACTCAGAGACTATGGGGTGGGAGAAAGTTCTCATACTAAAACAGTGTTTTCAGTAGGCAAAGAAGTGGGCTTCTCCCTACATATGTTTCACTTTTGAACACATAAGCAGTCATGTTGCCAAAGCTGCCATTTAACATGTTTTTTTATCTTATAGTAAAAAGAAAAAATAAAATAAAATTTCAAAACAAGGTAGTAGGAGAGTAACAATGGTTAATACATTGTATATTGTTATCTTTAAATTAGAATACAAGATAAAAGCATTTAAGTGTCAAAAATATTAGCATAAGTCTTTCTTTATAATGAACTAAGAGAAATTACTAGTATAACAATCTTAACTATAGCTTTTCCTTTCCTTCTTTTCTGCCTTCCTCCATCCCAGTTTTTTTTCCTTTTGAATAGCTTCTTCCCATTTCACAATATCCATTGCATATTTTGGATCTTATTTGCTCTTTCAGCTTCTAACAGTAGGGAGACAATTGCCTTTGCTATTCTAGGTTTCTTCTAGTTCCAAATGAATTTTATGAATGTTTTCTCTAATTCTGTGAGATATGCTGTTGGAATTTTGATCAGAATTGCATTAAATATGTATAACAGTTTTGGAACTATGGCTATTTTCATTATATTGATTCTTCCTACACAAGAACAAGGAATATCTTTC